>NC_090023.1:150787571-151088480 GCF_037176765.1 Anolis sagrei
TTTTTAAATCATCCAGGAACTTTCTACTTGGAAAACGGTAAGAAGGTTCTGACTGCAATTTGTTAAATTTGAGAGCTGTGATTTGTCAATATCATTATATATGACTCTTAAAGCCTCAAAAACGAGGCAAGGCAGTTTGTGAGACATGACCTTGGGCAAGTCACACACGCTCAGCACCAGAGAAAGGCAGCGGTAAGTGTCTTCTGAACACATCTTGCCAAGAAAACTCTGGGATTGGGTTTTAGAAGGTTGCCAAAGGTTGGAAAAGACTTGAAGACACACAACAATAACAAAACAAACAACACATCAAACAACTCCCAAGTTGACTTAAGGCATTAATAAAGTCATGTTATTGACATGTTATCGTGATGTTATTGGCAACAGTCTTGCTTTATTTAAAGCAGTAATGCTTTGTGTGCATTACTTTCTTGATACAGGGTCAACAGTTAATACTTGTTCAAAAGCCATTCCCTTTTCCAAAGGAAATTTGAAGCCTATAAAAAACACAGGAATTCTGAGCACCTCACCAGATGACAACTTAACAGTTGCAATATGATGATCAGATTGCATTTGCAGGGTAGATGGGGTCTAAGAAAAAGGATCCATTTTGTAAATACATTGATTTATTTATAGAAGGGCAAAACTATCTGTGACACAATGCTTTAATAAACAACTGGTTCACTTTCCTTACATACATGTTCTATGTTGAGATCCACAAAAACTGAAAATGATATTGCAGGGAGACTTAATCTCTTTGCCTTAAAAAAAACCTCCCAACGTAATTTATTAATGCATTTTGAACACAGATGTTCATGAACAAAGGCTCTAAAGAAGCCAGGACCAACTGTTTCTACCTACCTAGAGGGAAATAAATCTTCCTTCTAATTAAATATTTTTGAGGGGCTGAGCCTTTCACTTGCATAAATTAGACATAAAAACTATATTGCTGGCTCACTAAAAGTGTCTAGATAGTTAACTATAAAATATCTATTTTTCTCTCTTCTCTTATAATCTTGAAGAATACGGATATGATTTCGCTCTGATTTATTTTGGCAATATTGATGTATAAAAGGATGGTCACCTCTCTATACCTGAATCTTCAGCACAAAGCAAAGGCACGTGGCTGGGGAAAACACAATGATCAAAGGACAAGGGTATGCAAAATCAAATAACTGCTGTCTTTATCATTCAATTCGGATTCCAATATGAGGTTGCCCCCACAGACAGTTTTATAAAATCTTTATTGACTGGACTTCACAAAACAAAACAAAATCCATGACTTGCAGATTGAGAGAATTCAATGGTAGTTCTTTCCTCAGTGAATTTATGACACATTTGATTAAGTTAACATGCCGTTATAAAACTCTCATTTTTGGAATCAAACACTTTCAGACCCAAGCAGTGACTTATGACTTGAATCTGAGTCATGAGGCAGTTTTATCTGATCCAGTCCTTTAGCTTTTTAATACTGGGCTTGGTCCAGAACACCCATGAACCCCAAAATCCATGGATATTCAAGCTTTAGTATATACATTAGAGTAGAAAAATTGTATCAAGTATATAAAATGGCTAATAGCTTGAATGAGAGAGAGATTGAGGATCTGGGAATAGTGGGAGGTTACTACACATCAGCATTGAGTTGATGGGTGGCAAAATCAGGGTCAGCTTTTTGGAGTTTTCTAAATATTTTCTATATATTTTCAAGTCATGTTTAGTTGATACGGCACCCGTGGATATGGAGGATTGCCTATACTGTGTACTGGGAAAAGGGATACGAATAATGGCGTGGTGTTAAAAAAAGGCATACAGATACACTATAGCCAATGTAAGGGAAATCCACACATTTCAAATATGTCTTGTCTAAGAGTGCTCTGCAAACTTACTATAGGGCAGGTTTGCTGTTTTAGGTGGTGTATTGGAGTGGTAGATAACGGTTTCAAGTGACTTTCTTCTTCCCATATGCCTATGCAATTTGCACAGCCTTAATAAGCAGAAAGCTTCACACAATGAATTTGAAGTCACTGGGTGGTAGTGGTAGGTCCAGATGTTAGCTTAACTTTGGTTGGATAAGGATCTATAAAATCAGCTCCCCAATGCTAAAGCCTCTCTTGCCTTTGAAGGTTCATTTCTTCTACCTTTCCTCTACTGCACCATATTTAACAAATTTCTATTAATGTAAGTGGTTCTGATTGTGTACTCTTGTTTGTCTCAATTTTGGTCAATTTGGCATGGAATCCAGGAGGTGGCATTTGGGTCTACATGCCAATTAGTAACTTAAAAGGGGAGGTCTCCTTATGGGACTTCGGATGTATAATAGATGAGGGTGTGTTCACCAAGGTGGGAGGGCACATCTGCTTTCCCACACCTGGTGAGAGGAAAACCAAGCAATCATGTCAGCTCCTAGGGAATCACATACCTATCATTCTGGTAATCACCTCGCAAACAGGCTGGATATTTTTAGTTTACCAATCATCAATCAATGTTCTTGAAACAGCTAGACCTCTTGAAATAGCTAGACCTATGGGTGTGCCAAGCCTATATGGTTGTAACTAATAAAAGTTGTGTCCTTATTTGTTCCAAATAAAATGTGTATGTGTGTGTGTTTGGTGTAAAAGCAAAGTAACGTTAACCTCTGAACGTGCAATATGCACATTTAGGAAGATGTCATTCAAGGGAGGAAAAAAGAAAATGTTCTTAATCTAGAATGAACCCAACATGAATGTTCATGATCTAGAATGGACTCAACACTTTTCCATGATGGGAATAACACTGGGCTTGACACAAAGTCAGAGCTCTGAGTGGAGGGACAGAGGCCACTATCTTACCCTTCAAACAATAATGCTTCATTGTTTCAACTTTCTGTCAACTTTTTCTTTATAAAGGCTTGAGCTCCATAACCACAAAGTGTGGTTAATGCATTAATAAAGTGTGGGGGGTGGGGGTGGGGGTGGGGGGTGGGAAGTCCCATTAAGGTGAAATCCATAAGTATAAAGTGGGGTGGTATCTCTACTGATGGCATTGTCCTTTTGTCATGACACCATGGACATGATTATCATTGTGGCCATTTTTTTTTTTGTTGTGTCAGGAGCGATTTGAGAAACTCAAAGTCACTTCTGGTGTAAAAGAATTGGTGATCTGCAAGGACGTTGCCCAGGGGATGCCAGAATATTTTGATGTTTTCTCATCCTTGTGGGAGGCTTCTCTCATGTCCCCGCATGAGGAGCTGGAGCTGATAGAGGGAGCTCGTCTGCGCTCTCCCCAAATTCAAACCTGCGACCTGTTGACCTGTTGGTCTTAGTCCTGCCAGCACAGGGGTTTAACCCACTGTGCCACCAGGGGCTCTTATTGTAGTCATAGCCAGCATCGACAGTAGCAGCTAAACATACTCAGACCATTACTACTATGAAGAATAGTATACACATCCTTTTACCCTTCAAGTAGTTAGAGGGGGTTTACACTTTATCCCTCTTCTCTCCATTTTATTTTCACAACAATCCTGCAAGGAAAGTTAGACTGAAAATCAATGACTGTCAAGTGAGAACCCAAAAGTTTCCATGGATGGGATGGGGGGAGGGGGGCAAGAACCCTTATTTCCCTAATCTTTTCTCTAATACTCCAACCACTACACACAACTGGCCGTAAGGAAGGGACTCAAATGAATATCTGCCCAAATCTCTCAGTGCCTTAAAAGGTCTCTGTCCTAACTGCAGCCAAAGCATTCATGAAGGTCCAAGTTGGGTGATACATAACATCACATTAAAATTGCTATTGAACTTTAATCTACTTAAATGGGAGGGATCACATTATCATTAAAACTGATAATTAAGATTCCAAGTAATCAAATGCTTCAGGCATGTGCCATTCAAGACTTCTTATTTATTGATCATTCTGCCTGACATGTGATACAAATGATAACTGTGGACTCAACACAGGCATAACAAACATGTTTTCAAGAACCATATGGAAGCCCATCTGTCTGATCAATGAGAGAAGCTTGGAGCCTCTGTTCCCAGGAGTATGCTTCATAGGATTGTGCCCAATGAGGCACAATTAGCTACAACCAAAAATGTTGTAAGAAACATTTCTGATTTTATGCGTAGCAAGTGACATTTTCTGCAAAGATTCAAATGAAGCCACAGGGAATGCTAACATTATCTGTTAATAAGCCAATCACTTTTTTGTTATAATTTACTGAAAACCATTCTGACATTGAACACTTAACCCACAAATCAATTTTATTCACTGGCAGAATTGAATTCAAGCCCTGGAATAATTAGAAAACTAATTCCTGAATTTATATTTCATGCATTTTTCTTCACCATTGTAACCAAAGTAAGGAACTAGACTTGGAAGGCAGAATATGTTGTGAAAATAAAATGGTCAAAGCTGAGCCACAAGAAGCTCAAGGAGTTCCAAGGACCTCTGGCCTCCAATTATTTATTGTCTGTGTCTACAAATTTGCATGGAAACATCTATGTGATGAAAAATGTAAGATATACATAAGGCACATAAATTGGATTTTTAAAAAGACAATATAAAAATATATGTTATACCAAAATAGCCAATTATGTAAAAATAAGAAACTCATTCTAAAAACATAAAGTCTGGTGATTTTTTTGCAACTAAATGGAAATATATTTGATGTCTGCCTCTTTAATTTAAAAAAAAAAGATATATCTGCAAATGAAAAGGTGTTATTTTTCTCAATTCTCATGGAGACCAATGCCAATTATTTTGGATAAATGGAATGTATGTCATGTAAGTGTACTTTGGTACTTTCTCTTTTCTAAAAGTTTATTATGATCAATCATTTTATATATCTGAAAACAAGTTATTTCTTTTATTCTCACTGAATACACTCATCTGGCTCCTTCTCATGTGTCTCTATACCTTGTACTTATTTTAGCAATGTACACAAATGCCCTATCTACATCTGTGTTAACCTTAGTATGATATAGCTTTTTGATCTGGACACATTACATGCAGTGGTTGCTCCTGGCCCATTGCATAAGTTGGTTATAGATTTTGGTCATTGGATATACTGCACAGATGAAATGAACTGTATTCAGTGCCTTAGGAAAAGAGAAGGAAGAGGGGAAAGAAGAGGAAAAGGGTGGCTGTCTGTGTGTCTGAGCTATAGCTCCAAGACATTAAAACTTGGCACATGAGCCACAAACATGGATACCACTTTAAGACTAGTTGCTGTTCTAAACAGCTTAACTGTCAATAATGTCAATATGTTTTTTGAAGCTTGGGGTATTTCGTAGCAGTTCCACAACTGAGAATAGTTTGAGACCAGGAAATAAGTATTTTCCCAACTGTTGCAGGGCAGACATTTACATATATGGAATGAGCCAATAGTATCTGGTGGGCCCATGAGCTTTAGCAGCTATGGCTTTAGTGAGCTCGAGTGGGAAGAACATGTTTGAGCCTTCACAGGGATGACAACCAGATAACTTTGCCTGAATGTACTCATACAACCAATAAGGAGATACTCCAACCTATCTGAAGCTGAATATTTTCACTAGTTTTACACACGTCTGCAAATTTCAGATTTGTTCTGTAAAGATAAACAATAACTGGGGTTTTACTGCGGTGATTTGGTACTCTTTAAATCAGTTACAACATTGTGACTGTTATTAAAAAAGAAGTTGGTCAAAACTTCCAAAAATATGCATCTATGAAAGCAAGAAATAAATTCAATTTTCACAAGGCAACGTTTCCAAAAACCAATATTTAATATCTTGATAACATGTCGCCTCCTCTGAATTAAGACACTAAAGAATGGTTTTTGGAACAGCACACTGAGAAATGCTTTTGTTTTCCATTGGAAACACATTTAAAAGATTTATTATATGAGATAAACCTGGCACTTTTCATTTCAGAGGTTATATGATGATGACAACAGGTGCAGTTTGACAATTTTATTGAATGCATTCTGAGTGACAGTAATACATTGTCCGAGTATGTATTAATAGTACTGAGATGACTGTTGTATATTAGAAACCAATGTTTTTCTGCCTTTCTTGTCTGCAGATAATGTTCAGCCATTGATAATTTGTTGTCTTTAGTCTACCAAGATGCATGTTTTTTGCAATATGTCCTCTGAAGCACTTTATCTACCCGTTGGATTGATCTCCCTACATTACCCTCTAAAATCCCCCTGTTTAGACATACCCTATTTCTGTTCACCCCCAGTGTTTTAAAATTTTTAATCTACTACATCTGGCCCTGCCCACAGTGTTTTAAATTTCTTGTGTGTTACTGCTTATATGTTATTTTGAATATTTGTATTGTGTTTTACTTGTTTGTTTGCTTTGTTGTTTTTACTGATGTATTTTTGTTGGGCTTGCCTTCATGTAAGCCGCCCCGAGTCCCTTTGGGGAGATGATGGTGGGGTATAAATCATAATAATAATAATAATAATAATAATAATAATAATAATAATAACTATTATTGTTGTTGTTATTATTATTATTATTATTATTATTATGTTTATTCCAGTCACAGAAATAACATTTATTTTAAAGTGTTGCACAAGTAAAATGAAGTTAAATCTTGAGATGAATTTCCACCATGCTAGACCATTTAAAATGGTATTGCTTGTGACAAATGTTTGCCAAACATGCCATTCATTGTTTTCATTCTGTTGGTTAGATTCAATCCCAGTGACACCACTGGGAAGGTGTGAGGGTTGCAGGCCATACTGGGTGACACCATCAGTGGGAGGGACAGCAAAATTCCCATTCTGAAAATGTGTGTGTACTGTTTCAGCAGAAATGTGTTATTCCCTTGTAAAAATATCCCTATAATTATAACCATAAAAACATTTTCCATACCAACCTTGCACATGCTCTATCTGTAGATTTGCAAGACTGTAAGTCTATGCTAGTGTGTTTTGAAACTTCTAATGTGCAGGCACTCTGTTCAGATTTTCATTATTGCCTAATTAAATGAATTCACTGATTTTAGCATTACATTCAGTGATATGTAGGAATGATGATTTATGGGTATAATGAGTACAAAAACATTATTAAGAATGCTGTATGTTCTGGTACAGGAGAGGATAACACCTTGAATTCATGTGGATGACACCCTGAGTTACCACACTGGATGACACCAAATCCTAGTGATGCCACTGTTAAACCCTAAAACAGGTGCAAAAATACCAGCCTTTTAAACATGCCATAGCTTCTTTCTTTCAGTCAAATACTAAATATGTCTAAATAGAGCTATATGTTTTAAGAGAATTTCCCTAAATTTGGTGAAGGCATGAGAGGACTGTTGGCATAATTATATAATCATTCATGCAAGAAGCATACTGTAAAAGGACAAAAGGGGTAATGAAGGGGTTACTGAGGCCCCTTCCACACAGCTGATTAAAATCCCACATTATCTGATTTGAACTGGGATATGTGGCAGTCTGGACTCATGTGCCATCTGTAAGCTGCCCCAAGTCCCCTCGGGGAGATGGAGCGGGGTACAAGAATAAAGTAATTATTATTATTCTTTTTCTGAATTTCAGTTCACAGTGTTTGGAGGAATTAGGGGAAAGGTACTTTTGTTGCTATTACAGAGGATGAAGATGGGTAGAAGTCAATAATTGTAGTGCTACTTACTCACAAACAGCAGGGAATGACAGACCAACAAAGGCACTAGAAAGATACTCTGTATACATTTCATTAGCAACTCCTTCCAGGTAGTATTTCTGCCACGTATCCTCTTCAATCTAGAAAGGAAGAAACAACAAAATAAACAACCAATTTCAGAGATTAAAATTATAGAAATTATATTCTGCAAAAATAAACAAAAGTACTTAAGCACAAATCAATTTTAAGTAATTAAACTTGGTTCTGAGAGTGCCTTGGACTGCAAGAAGATCCAACCAGTCCTCCAGGAAATAAAGCCCGGCTGCTCACTGGAGGGAAGGATACTAGAGACAAAGTTGAAGTGCTTTGGCCACATCATGAGGAGAGAGCAAAGCCTAGAGAAGACAATTATGCTGGGGAAAGTGGAAGGCCAAAGGAAGAGGGGCCGACCAAGGGCAAGATGGATGGATGGCATCCTTGAAGTGACTGGACTGACCATGAAGGAGCTGGGGGTGGTGACGGCCGACAGGGAGCTCTGGCGTGGGCTGGTCCATGAGGTCACGAAGAGTCGGAGACGACTGAATGAATGAACAACAACAAACTTGGTATCTCAGCGAATTGCTTTACCAGTTAATAAGGTCTCTGAAATTTTCAAGAAATGTTCTCTCTACAATAGCTGGCACATCACCACTCACATACCTCTTGTTGCACAGCCCATCCTCCTGCTCCTAGTTCAGTATGAGTTTCCTGATTGCTTTGGGGTTGGGTAAGAATTTTCTCCCCTTTACTTGATATTTTTGCCTACTCCATACTGTATTTGAGGAACTAGAACTAGAACAGGCATAGGCAATCCCAGGCCCATAGGCCAGATGCAGCACCTTGGGCTCCTTCCCCTGGCCCTTGTCTGCTTCAGTCCTCCTCTCATTATGCAGCTGAAGTGGAGAGCTGAGGCAGAGACACACGGCTGGCAAGAGCTCTCCAGAGTTGCATGTCTCCTTCTTCTCTCAGCCTGGGGCTGCATTGGGTTTTAATGTCCCTAGACTAAAAGGAAGACCCCCCATGCCAACCACCCCTTGGCTTCACCCCCTGCCAACTTTCCCTATACCAACTGTCCTCATGCCAACTGCGTCCCCACTCAGCTTCCCCTCCTGTGGCAACTGCCCTTATCCTCCTCCCCCACTCACTCCCATACCTCCCATCCAGCCCATCTCACCTGCCTTAGCCTGGCCCATGATGTGGCCCACACAAAATGTTTGCCCATTCCTGAACTAGAATGATCAACTATGTGTGGCAGTGTTCAGCTTGTCAGATAGAGGAGAAGAATTTGAGTGTATGTATACACCTTGGCACACTGTTTGTTGAACAGTGTTTGTTTCTAGAACAGACATTTCAGGTCCTGCAATGTGGAGAAGTGGGAGAAAGTCTACATTGAGACAGATCTGGGGGCTTCACTCTCAATTTTATGGTCCTGGGGCTTTGTGTGAGGACCCTGGGTTTAGTTTCCATTAAGTAGCTGGACTGCCCTTAGGCTTTAGGTGTTTTATCCAAGGAAAGGCTGAGAAGTTAAACTTGTGTAGACACCAGGCCTCAGCTTAACCCACATCAGGTTAATTCCCCACCCCCTTGCTCTTTTCAAGTCCAGTTCTCTTAAACAGAAGATAGATGAAATAAAGTGGTCCTTATTTAACCCAGCTCTTTGTGTTATTCCATTGTTAGCCATCCAAGTTTTGTTATGTAAAAAGGTTTGAGGTATTATCTTTGGGTGTTGTCTATGGACAACAGGCTCATTGGAATTGAAAAATGGAACAAGAGCACTTCCCCATAGCTGGAGTTGAGCATCACCTCCAGGGGCTGGAGATGGAAAAAAAGGGGAAGGCTTTTACCTTTGTCTGTGTTGAATGTTGTTTATTATTTATTTACTGTTCACAGTGTGTAAAAGGCATTGAATGTTTGTCTCATATGTGTATATTGTATATTGACAGACTATAATGCTGTTTTTCCACCACCTTGACAAAGGACCCCATTACAACCAGAGTAGTTTATTCTAGAACATCAATCTATTGTTGTTGTGCTTTCATCCTCATCACTGACTCTGAACAACAAAATAATAATATTTCTTAATCAGAAATCAACAAATTGATATGGAGCCTTTCTGAAGCAATCCCTACTAAGTACACTGTCTGTGACTGCCCTATCTATGGATAAAGCTTCACTGTATTTCCAGGTTCTTCTTTTTTAAAAAAGAAAAAGAAAAAAGAGGGGTAGCTATAAAACGCATTCTTTACCATGATATGGGATATGTCAATACTGACCCTCAGTAGTTTGCAAGGGGGAAAAATGAAAAGTGTGAGCTTTAGGGAATTGTGCCAAAATTAATTTGGCAGCTATTCCACAATCAATTGAAAACATCTCAGGGCAAAGACCAGTCTTTATTATGTGCAGGGATAGCTGTTTCTGAAAAGCATCAATGAAATAATGTTTGCACAAAACTGAAGATTACTCTAACAAAGACGTTCCAGTATAAAACAAGGTATATTTCACATGATTCTGCCTAGCCGTTTGTCACCTGAGCAATTCTCCAAGCATTTATTTTTCTTATGGAGATGAGATGCTTGTCCTTAGAAGTGTTGCATGCAATCAAACTGTCTCACTTACAAAATCAAACAAGATATCTAGAATTCAGGCTGGTAAGATCAAATTAAGTCAACCTGTTCAGTTTGGTCTTGGAAACTACCTCTGTCACCACTCCTCACTCTTTCCAATGCCCAAGAATGTCCCTGAAATTAGGGGAGAATTTTGGATTATGATTCCCAGAATTCCCCAGTCAAGATGGCCTGTGGCCATGCTGGGTGAAGGATCCCGAGAAATATAATAGGTAACATTTCCAAACTGAACAAATCATTGGGGAAACGGCAATCCCAGTGGAGGTCTCTTTTTTTTACTGGGAACTCTGGTGTAGCATTATTGAAATTTCTGTAATTCTTCAATTCGCTTCCATAACTAATTACCTCATCAGATGGTCTGATTTGCCCATCGTACGTTGCTTCATCTCCCTTAATGGCACAGACTTCAGGGCAGGCTCTGTGCCAAAAAGGAAGGTAAAGCTGCACACATTATCACCACAGCAGCATCACAGGATCCTTCCCATGTTCCCTTCAATGGGGGAAAGATGGACAGCAACACTTCCCCCCATGGTATGAGGGAGAAAGTAAGGTGGGCGATGTGGAGAGGCAGCATCCCCATGCCCCTCGCCAGGAGCCTATGGATTCACCCCAAAGCAAGGGCCTGTATGATAAGGCCATGAAACCCACCAAGAAGTACATAACAAACGGTCTCTTTTCTTCCAAGTTTTTAAAATCTGAATTTTACTCTGGTATTCTTTTTCAACTTGGTCCATTGCACAAGTAGAAGACATCCATCTTCCAAAATACAGGAAAGCCTTTGAGGAATATATCGTCTCAACCTCTGAAACTATCCCATCTACAGAAACAACAATGAAGACCAATAAAGGCTAGTTTTCCAGTTCATGATATCTGAAAGAAACTAAGACATCCATCTTCTTTGAATCTCCAGTACTTAATAGAGAGAGATTTATATCCACTCAGTGTCTGAACAGGTTTATTCAGCAAAACAAACAAAGGTTTTTACAGCTAAACCCTATGCGCTGAAAAGAAATCCATTGTTGCTGGTTCAACTTTATTAGCCCATATTGTACAGAGATAGGTGAGCTAAGGTATTGAAAACCAACTGTCATGAAACCTAAATAATTTGTGCTGGCATTCCGCTTGCAATATGGGAACAGCACCTTCATAAAAGGAAGAAGAAAGTGTACCTCCTGTGCTATTCCAGGTACTCTTTTGGAAATCATTCATATGATTTCATTACAAGGGCTTTTATTCATTTAATATACTTCTCTTGGTGTTATGTCTCAATATGGTTATAGAAGTTATAGTATTTAAGTGTAGTATATGATAAGATCATGATAATATTACTAAAGTATACATTGCCAAATTAAAATAATAATTTGTAAGACTTTTAAAACAAATTTAAAAATCCAGATGTGTTATAGGAGTGTTAAGGTCAAGATAATGGTTTCCTGAGGCAATCTGTGTTTAACTCATGAGTCTTGCAATGGTTTGAGCCTTGGATTATGCCACTGGAGACCAGGATTCAAATCTTCACTCAACAGTGCAAACACAGTGGGTTACCTAGAACATATCATATACTGTCAGAGAAAGGTAAAAGGAAAGCCTCTCTGAACAAATTTTACCAATTTTATTTATTTATTTATTTATTTACTGCTTTTCTCACCCCTCGGGGAATTCAAAGCAGTTCACAAGTTAATCCATAGCAAAATTCAATGCCATACTCGTATAAAACATCACATATCAAATTAACCACATATAACAATAGATCAAAATCATTACAACTGTAAACAACAATCACAACACCTGAAACATTTAAATACCATATGACAAGACCACCTTAGGGTTGGCAATGCTTTGAAGGCACACAACATCTATAAGCCATTGTGGCTGGACATCAGTAGCCAAAGAACTGGCTTGTGAGTTCAAATCATTATGTGACATCTAGACTTAACTTTCCCATTGCTTTTGGCCTATCATTGCTATACTAGGGTGGTCAAAATGGTGGTGGAAGTGCCATTGGTAGTGTGATTCTACCTCTGTGCATGTTCTAAAAGAGCCCCAGGGTTGAAAATACTCTTATGGCTCAGAACTGCGGCATGGAGGGGGGGAGATGTTCCACTAGCCGAGGGGCCCCCATAGAGGTCGTGGTGGGAAGGAGGAGATGCGGGAGAAGGAGACCACGAATTCGGCCTAATTCGGACCGCTTTTCCAAATTAACTATTCCAAATAGGTCTCCTAAGGGAATTTGGTGTAACCAGGTGAGCGGGCCCTCTGGCTTGAAGGTGGTGTTGTTGAACGCCAGGTCTGTCAACGGAAAAACAACTTGGATTCAGGACTTAATCCTGGAGGAGCGGGCAGACCTGGCGTGCATCACGGAGACCTGGCTGGATGAAGCGGGGGGCGTAAATCTCTCCCAGCTTTGTCCTCCAGGTTTCTCCGTGCAACACCAATCTAGAGCCGGAGGACGGGGAGGCGGGGTCGCAGTAGTCTATAGAGATTCCATCCATCTAACCAGGAGCCCCATCCCGCAGACCACAAACTTCGAATGCGTCCACCTGAGGGTGGGTGACCGGGACAGAATAGGGATTCTGCTAGTGTACCGTCCACCTCGCTGCACTACAGTCTCCCTTCCTGAGCTAGCGGGGGTGGTCTCGAGCCTGGCGGTGGAGTCCCAACGGCTCCTTGTGCTGGGGGACTTCAACATCCATGCCGAGGCAACCCTCACAGGTGCGGCTCAGGACTTCATGTCTGCCATGGCAACCATGGGGCTGTCCCAACAAATAACTGGCCCCACCCACTGCGCTGGACACACATTGGACTTGGTTTTCTGTCAGGGATGGGAGCAGGGTGGCGGTGTGGAGGAGTTGTCCATCTCTCCGTTGCCATGGACCGACCACTTCCTGATTAGATTTAGGCTTACTGCGCCCCCTACCCTCCGCAAGGGTGGAGGACCCATTAAGATGGTCCGCCCCAGGAGGCTTATGGATCCGGACGGATTCCTGACGGCTCTTGGGGAGTTTCCCGCCACCGCGGTAGGTGATAATGTCGAGGCCTTGGTCGCTCTCTGGAATGGGGAGATGACCAGGGCTATTGACAAGATCGCTCCGGAACGTCCCCTCTCAAGTAACCGAGCTAAACCAGCTCCTTGGTTCACTGAGGAGCTGGCAGCGATGAAGCGAAGGAAGAGGGTTCTAGAGAGCGTGTGGCGATCGGACCCAAACGAGTCAAACCGAACACGGTTTGTGTCCTTTTTGAGGGCATATGCCGCGGCAATAAAGGCCGCAAAGAAAACTTTCTTTGCGGCCACTATTGCGTCTGCAAAAAACCGTCCGGCGGAGTTGTTCCGGGTTGTCAGAGGTCTTTTAACTCCTCCCACGGGTGGGAGCCCTGACAACTCGGCAGCGCGCTGTGAAGCATTTGCTCGGTTCTTTGCAGACAAAGTCGCTTTGATCCGCTCTGAGCTGGACGCCACATTAGATGCAGTCTCTGTGGATGTGACACAAGCACCTGCTTGTCAGTTTTTGTTGGATTCTTTTCAGTTTGTGAAACCCGAGGATGTGGACAAGATACTTGGAGGAATGAGGCCCACCACGTCCATCCTAGACCCCTGCCCATCCTGGCTTCTTAAGGAGGCCAGAGGGGGATTGGCCGAGTGGGTAACGGTGGTGGTTAATGCCTCCCTTCGGGAGGGCAAGATTCCAGCGAGCCTAAAACAGGCTATTATAAAGCCGCTGTTGAAGAAACCATCACTTGACCCCACTAAATTGGACAACTTTCGGCCTGTTTCCAATCTTCCCTTTTTGGGCAAAGTCATGGAAAGCGTGGTGGCCTCACAACTCCAGGTATTCTTGGGAGACACGGATTATCTGGATCCGGCACAGTCTGGTTTCAGACCGGGACATGGTACCGAGACGGTCTTGGTCGCCTTAGTGGATGATCTGCGCCGGGAGCTAGACAGGGGGAGTGTGTCCCTGTTGGTGCTCCTGGACCTCTCAGCGGCCTTCGATACCGTCGACCACGGTATTCTTCTGGGGCGCCTTGCAGGGATGGGCCTTGGGGGCACTGCTCTGCAGTGGCTCCGGTCATTCCTGGAGGGTCGTACTCAGAAGGTGTTATTGGGGGACTCCTGTTCAACGCCGCAGCCGTTGACCTGTGGCGTTCCTCAGGGCTCCATCTTGTCCCCCTTGTTGTTTAACATCTACATGAAGCCGCTGGGTGAGATCATCCGGAGTTTCGGGGTGCAGTGTCACCTGTACGCAGATGACGTCCAACTCTGTCACTCCTTCCCACCTGCTACTAAGGAGGCTGTCGAAGTCCTGAACCGGTGCCTGGCCGCTGTAATGGTCTGGATGAGGGCGAACAAACTGAAATTAAATCCAGACAAGACAGAGGTACTCCTGGTCAGTCGCAAGGCCGAACAGGGTATAGGGTTACAGCCTGTGCTGGACGGGGTCGCACTCCCCTTGAAGGCGCAGGTTCGCAGCTTGGGTGTGACCCTGGACTCATCGCTGAGCCTGGAGCCCCAGGTTTCAGCGGTGACCAGGGGAGCATTTGCACAGCTCAGGCTCGTGCGCCAGCTGCGCCCGTATCTTGGGAAGTCTGACTTGGCCACGGTGGTACACGCTTTGGTCACATCCCGCCTTGACTACTGCAACGCTCTCTACGTGGGGCTGCCCTTGAAGACGGCCCGGAAGCTTCAGCTAGTCCAGCGCGCGGCAGCTATGTTGTTAACGGGAGCTGGACGCAGAGAGCATACAACGCCTCTGCTGTCCCAACTCCACTGGCTGCCGATCTGCTACCGGGCCCAATTTAAGGTGCTGGTGCTTTCCTACAAAGCCCTAAACGGTTCCGGCCCAAAATACCTTGCAGACCGCATCTCGGCCTACGAGCCCACGAGGGCCTTGAGATCATCCGGGGAGGCCCTTCTCTCGGTCCCGCCCGCCTCACAGGCACGTTTGGCGGGGACGAGGGAGCGGGCCTTCTCGGTGGTGGCCCCCCGGCTGTGGAACACTCTCCCGGTTGAAGTTAGACAGGCGCCCTCCTTGATGGCCTTCCGTAGGGGCCTAAAAACATGGCTCTTTGAGCAGGCCTTCAACTAAGTATAGTTAATTGACACTGGAATGAATTAGGACTGCGAATTTTGGCTATGACCCCAGGACTTGACGAAGCGGATTTTTAGTTTAAGTATATGTTGTGTTGTATTGGTCTGTTTTGTATGTCTAGACCCGCTGTACACTGTCTTCTTTGTTGTTGTTCACCGCCCCGAGTCGCCTTCGGGCTGAGAGGGGCGGTCAATAAATGCAATAAATAAATAAATAAATAAATAAATTGAAATCAATCTTGGCTCCTCTGACACTACACTACAAATATGCTTAACAGACAGCATAGCCAATCATTATAAGTAATGGATGCTATAGTCTCAGATCTGAGAATCCCAGAGCAGGACAAACTACAGCCCTTCTACTCTCTGTCCCATAATCCCAGGCCCTGCATGTTTCATTTGATTTCATTTTCATTCAGAGTTCAAAGGCATTATATTAAGCCATTCTTTTGCTACAGTTTTTCAATGAATCAAGTCTCAACTAATTCAACATAGTTTGTGCCAGTCACAAAAAATGAAGTTTCTAGAGTACAACAACTACTTTTAAAGTAAGTACCGCACAAAATAAACAGGAATAACACTTTCAATCCAGGAACAGATTTTTTCAAATTTTATTACATAGTGTTATATAATATAATAAATTATGTATATAAAAGGAATAAAATATACTTATATTATTAAGCTAGTATAACCCACTGCTTGGAATTCTGTTTCAGTTATTTCTCTCATGCTATCAAACTTTTTAATAAAAAGCATTTTCAAGTATTTTCAGAAATTGCTCCAATTGAGCAATGTCATGGACTTCGGTTATTTTGAATGTATTTATTTTTGTCAGGTTTGATGCAAAGTAAGAGTTTCCATATGAAGAATGTGGCTCAGAAAGCAAAAAAACAAAAAAAACACAACTGCAAAATAACATTTAGAGCTTGCTACATATGCTTTACTGCTAATGTTGGGCAATGAGGTTACACAAATAGTTTGGCTGGAAAGTTAAACCATAATCAGTTAAATGTGTGCACTGTCACCACTGATCACCTACATTTGTCCTTGATTGATCAAATATTCCTGACGTATTATACTGTTTTGCAATCAGGCTGGGAGAATACAAAGGAGGAATCTCTCCACTTCAATCTATTTTTTAAGAATGACATGACTTCTGCTAAGTTCTTGCTGGCATTCTCTTAATATGTATATTTCCACTAATCTTATTTGCCTGCAGCAATTTTATGTGGTCTAGAAGCAACGAGACATTGAGAGATTTATCATCTTTCTCTCCTAGAACTCTCCCAGACAGAACTGGGCAATAATGCATAAGATGAATAAGTAAGACATAATGGATATTCAATGCTAGCTTGTTGCTGGACCTGCTACCTGGACAATTATGGGAACTGTAGGCCAAAAGGGAACTCTTCCATGCTCTAACACAGTGATGCACAACCTGTGGCTCTCCAGGTGTTTGCAACTCTAACTCCCAGAAGCCCTAGCAAGCTTGTCTAATGCTCAGGAATTTTGAAAGCTGAAGTCCAAAATGCTTGTAGGCTTTTTTCTTTACTGACAAAACTTTCTGAAACTGGTACCAACTGAGAATAAGAATTGGAAGATACTATTCTCATTCCCATTTTGCTTTACCTTGATATAACCAATGACAACTAGCTGTACAATGTTGTCACACTTTCTGGGAATTAGTCAGATTATGAAATTTTGGCCATTTGATAAATGCAGCTACACTCAGCATGTCTTTATGGGTACTGTATAGTTCTCCTGCTATAATGGAAATTATGTATTTTCTGTGGAGAAATACTGCTTTTTGTGCAGGAAACACATTTGTTGCTTCAAAACACATCTTCTGTGGAGAACATACATGTGTATTCTGTGAAAACTAATTTTCCTAAATGAAATTCTAAAGTATAATGTTTCACAAACAGGGAAGAAATTCCTGAAATTATTTGCTCTTGCATGAGGTAACAAATAAACCAAGGTTGAGATCTTGAAAACCTATACACACCACATGCAATTCTCCCAAGCTATAACATGCAACATTTTAAGCAGACACAAGATTGCTCACCTGTCAAGAACTCATAAGAAGGTTTATGTAAACTAGTTATTTACATCTCTCAGAATTACAAGATGCATACCCTCCAACATTTTATAAATGAAAAATAAGGCACAAGCAACTTCAGAGTGTAGTACAGATGATAAAGTTATTTACAAGGAGGAACAAACAATGCAGTGATTTACTTTTTGTCTGAACCTACTGGAAAGGGTAAGATTCTACCCCACTCTTCCTTACAAATACTAAGAGGTACCACCACTACCACTATCACCACCACAATGACCCCTAAGTTACAAGGGCACCAGACCACCTTCATAACTTGCCCCCAGTAGTTTTCAGTCAGGGTCATCCTGTTTCTAAATCAGAGTTTGGAAATGTTCCCTTTTCTTGGAGTAGCTGTAATGCCTGGAAGATTTGGGGAGTTGTTGTCCACAAAAGTAACTTTTCCAAAGCTCTAATCTGAATATGCATATGTAGTTAGTTAGTTTGCAACAAAAATATGGGCAAGAACTGTTGAAACAGGATCTTTTAAAAACCACATCTGGTGGCAATACACAAAGTAAATGAATTATGCACTGTGTGAATAAGTACTGTCTTTTGTCAGTATTGAAAAGAAATGTGAAAGCGGGGGGGGGGGGGGGAGAAAAAATAATCTTCCCCTCAAATTAGGGGAAAGCATCCCCCTGTTTTTTCTATGCTTTCACTTTGGTTATTTTGAATAGCCTGCCAGGAGAAAAATTATAAAGTCTAGTGCTTTGTGAGAAGAGAAATGCAAAATCTTTGAATTACATAATATATTCCTGTATTTTATCCAGCAGGTTTGACTACCTGATATACACATGGGTTTAAGAATGGCCATTTGGACAGGGGGTCATAAACTCAACCTGTAAATAGTTTTAAAACAGGAGAAGGCCCTCAAATCTCACTGTGGAAAAAGTATGCATCAGAAATGTGGGATTTTGTAAAGAAAGAAAATTAGAAGAAAATGCAACAGACTAATAGACAACAGCAACCCACACAACACAGATTTAATTCTTCCCTCGTTTCATTCTTAAGGGAAGTAACAAAAAAATGTTAGCAACCCCTTCCTCCTGCAAGAAAACCACAGTTTTCAGACAATTCTGTTTGGGAGGTTATTTTGCATAGAATGTATACATGGAGGTTTTGCACAAATAATTATTTAAAATATGGAAAAATATTGCAGACTATACATGAATGTTTGTGCAGAATAAGTCCTGAAGTGTGACGGTTCTCATTAATCAAGATTTCTTCTTGTCAGAATTTGTCAACAGCAGGGCAGCATGCATTTGACCATTTTTCAGATATGATCAAATATTCTTACCATGCTAGATTATCCTGGAAAGTTCCTGGACCTGAATCTGTTCCTTTTTGCACATAATTTTGAACAATACTAGAAAAATAACTAGAAAAAATGTACTCCATTGAATAGTATCCCTGTTATTAAGATTGTCTGCACTGTCTTTGTTTTTGGCAAGGGGAACAGATATTTATTGAATGGCCTGGCAAGGGAATAAGTACAGATTTTGTGTGAATTGTTACATATTAGTTGTGCAATTCACTTGATAAAATCTTTTCTACACCCTCTTTTGCCCAACATAATCTACTCACATTCCCAGTTTGGGAAAAAAAGTGGTCAAAAGCTAAATGAGATCAAATTAACACTAGGAGAACAAATGAAGATTTGCTCTGGCAACCTATTACAGGTGCCCCCATGTGTTTGAAAATTACCGGAGTATATCATTTATTATTGTTTTCCCTTAAACCTCGAGGGCCTCATTGATTGAAAAGAAATAAATAAATGAATTATTGTTGTTGGATGTTTGGGCTTTTGTACAAACATATGTTTCATATTTATTCTTGCAGTGAGGGATTCACTAGCCACTTGATGGGGGAAGAAAAAAAATCTGAGAAAGAACTATGTGTCTTTTTCTCTCGGCACTTTGTTGCCATATGGATTGGATAGAGATCATATTTTTAACTGCAGAGAATTTCTACATTGATAAACATGTGGTTTATCTGAAAGGAAGAAAAAAACAATAAAAAGGGATTGTACTTTGAACAGTCTCTAATGGCCATGGATGTGTCAAATAAAAACAAAAACATAATTTTGAAGGAACCTGGCTTGCTGCCAAATTTGTAATAGGCTATGGGTTTTATTTTTCTTTGGATATGTTGTTTTATGTTTTAGCCATCAAAGTTGATGTATTTCTCTCTGTTTTGAGTTTAGGCCATGCACTCTACTCAGCCCTGTGACAAATTGAATCCCATGCTAATGTCCTCTAATAGGATGAGACATTACCTTTATAAATGACCTCATGGAAAAGAGGTTGGCCAGCATTGTCGATAGGCCTGGTGCCAGGCAGCTCTGGGCGATGAAGCCCAGCTTGAGCTCTGCAAGGCATATTGCATCATCCCCTTCTTTCCAATTCCAGCTTGGGATATTCAGCAGATGGGCCTGAAAGAGAAATACACAGGTGAAAAAAATATACAACCAAATCATCTCCAAACATTTTCATCAGTATTTTGCTAACTAACTATGGGAATGGGAGAGAAAGGAACTGCAGTAGATACTGGAGTCGTCTCCTTCTTCTCATTTTCCTTCTACTCCTCCTCCTCCTCCTTATAAATCTCTCTTCTTGTCTTGGAGGACTAGATCACACTTCATCCAGCTCCAGCACTAGCAATAGTGTATGACCACGAACAATATTGTACCCTGTGATTGCCACTATGATGCGGACAGGATGGTGATGATAAGGGTGGCTGTCCAGCTTGGAAGCTGGCTGTGCAGATACCCTCCCACTATCTGGACACTTGGAGGCTAACTATCTGGATTCCCCCAGACTGATTCAGAGTATTCCACTCCAGATCAGCCCCAGTATATGTAGATGTGCCCACAGAAGACCCAAAATTCACCTTATAATCATAACCATGTTCCTTCAGAATTTTCACTTTTCTGTATCAGCTCCCAATTTTCTGTATCAGATCTTCACTCTATAACTGCACTAGCCTTTTGGGGCTGGATCTAAACTGTCATATAATTTGAATTGGATTATTGGATTATACTAGTCCACAATAACTTGTAATTCAGTTCAAAGCAGATAATCTGCATTCAGAAACTGGATCATATGGCAATGTGGATAGGGCTGTGAGAACTATTTATCCTACTTCTGTTGGCACTGTATGATAAACATATCTAAGAAACTAGAACTGATGGGGTATAGCCAACACATTTTTCTAAACCAGCACCCTAAATAACCCCAGGAAAAGGCCTAAAAATGAAGACATAAATAATGTTTTTGGTGTTGGGCTGTGTAATACAGTACATATATTTTATCACATATTCACATGTGACCATTTAAACTCCCCACACTACATAGTTGAAATAAAACTACCATAAGAAAAGAGAGTTTGCAGTGGCCACCTATTAAAAGATTCAAGGTTGCTCAGTTCCTTCACCCTGGAGTCACTTGAAGTCATCTGTATCATTCTGCAAAGTGTTAAGGAGATTTTTTCCACTAAGCAAGTAGTTATAGCCTATAGCTATTCTTCAAGAACCTGAAAGGTTTTACTGTGTTGAGATGTTGTGCACATTCATAAACTCCATTACATCAGTGCAATTTAAGAAAAAATCTGCAAAAATGTTATGAAAAATTGTGAGAAGATTTTAAACAAAATTATTGGAAACGAGTGTCCTTCATGATTGTTCTTACCTTATTGTGATACTGCAGCATCTGGGTAATTATTCTTATTTTTGGGTGATAATTCTTTATGGAAATTACTCTACAAAGGAAAGGAAATAAACTATAATTTGTTACGATTTCACATTAATTTCCTAAATGTGACTTTGGCTTAGTTCAGTTCTCTAAAACCATCCATACTGAGCTTCAAAAAAAAGAAAGAAAGAAAGAAAGAAAGAAACGATCCAGGTTTCTTAAACAGAGCTTTAAGATATTAGAGTTAATACATTAACATTACATTAACAAAAATTGAACATATTAACATTAAATAATTGGAAAAAAACTTTACGAGGTTAATTAATTTGTGGTCTGATATGTTAAACTGTAATTGTTTTTTAAGCAAACATGTGCAGTTACTCAAGTGGTCAATAACAAATCAAAGTGGTAAAGACCAGGCCCGTAGCCAGGATTTCGTTTCGGGGGGGGGGGGGGGGCTGAATTTTTTTTCAGGGGGGTTTCAGGGGGGCTGAGTTTCGGGGGGGGGGGCTGAGTCTGAGTGAAAGAGGGTCTAGCCTAGCAAACCTTTTGTATCATTACCCCAATACCCCCATGCATATGGGATATATTGAGTATGGTGATCAGATCATGATATGAATAAACATAACAGTTTAAATAATGCCCCAATAAGGCCTTTTCGCAAACCACCATGAAAATTTCGAGGGGGGGTTAAGCCCCCCGAGCCCCCCCCCCCCCCCCCCCCCGGCTACATGCCTGGTAAAGACTATTAAGTAGTTAAATAATTCTGGTAGCAATTAATGTTAAATATAAAGACTTGTAAAATTGTTGTGGGAAATATTAATGAATAATTTGGTTGATTGACTTAAAAAGAACAACCTCCAATTTCTGTAATTAAACCATTCTTAGAGGTGTCCAAAATATAAAAGCATGATTCAAACCATGATTATGGAACCAGACTTGGATTAAAGATTTCCTGCAGCCTATTGAGAAGCACCCACATTAGGGCAGGCCAGGTCAGTATTTCAAGTTCAGAAGATTCTATAGAAAACAGAGTTCAAAATAAATTTTGATATTCTATGTGAAATTTTCTAATTTACTATGAAACAATTTAGAACATTGGAACTGGAACAACTGCACTCCTTATTAATTACTCTCTATTGCTATGTTTATACCAACAATTCCAAGATAGAATCATAGAATCATAGAAGAGACCTTGGGGGACATACAGTCCAACCCCCTGCCAAAAAGCAGAAAAATAGCATTCAAAGCAATTGTTTTATTTACATCCATCTAGATTAAGAAATGTGCAAGATGGGGAGTATGCCAGTGACAATTTGAAGTGGAGAGTCTCTTCTAGTTTGCCATCCCATGTTTTCTTGAGATTGCAAACCACAATTTCCAGGCTTCCTGATTACATGGAAAGTCTCCATGCATTGAAAGGGCACTCTTATTCAAAATGATTTCCATTTGAGAGAGAGAGATGATCAAATGGGACAGGACCAGTGAACTTCATGACTTGTATTTTGGCTTAATCTAAATTGTATAATGCCTGAGCAGGGATATTATTGTGCTGGTCGTTCCTGGGCCTGCACGATCTTCCTGGGCCATTCACAGGTCATTGTTTTTGTTTGTTTGTTTCTGCACAGAACTTTAATCACATGATAGCCTTGCTTACTGGTTGTATTATCCCATTCATTCCTGGAGAAAGGTGAAGCATGTACGCACAAATACTATTCCATTTAGGAATCAAGGCGTTGCCATTTTCTCTCCCCAGATCCTCTAAATTACTAGGGAGGGGGAAGCAGCCTGGGTCATTGTGGCTCATCTGAAGTAGAGGTCTTTTGTGATGATATTTATTTATTTATTTATTTACATGACCTATATTGTATCCCCTTCTCTCAGATTTGGGATACAAAGAATCTTCCAACATAATGAAGAAGTTCAATTAAAAACACAATGAAACATGCACATTAAAATACTTGTTGAATTAATTATATTATTGAAAACCAATGAAAACAATTTAAACACCATTTTAACAATAACTAAAATACTACAATGTCTATTTTCATATTTGTGTCCTTAACAGAAAGATGGGACCCTTCTACAAAGGCACATAATGAGATTTAGAACTGGTAAGAAAAAGGAGAGTCTCCTCTACTACGAAGCTGCTTTACTCACTCAATGAGGACAAAAACAGGAAGTAAAGTACATGGAGCTTTGGTACATGGAGATTTTATTTCTTTTGGGGAGGGGAATTAGGGTGCTGAGGGGTGGGGAAAGAGGTTGCTATCCCACCTTCCCAAGCTGCCTGTGCATGCAAAGACTGTTGGGATACAATCCTGGCTCACGGATAGGGATTGAAGATAGCTATCCCCACTGCCCCAACATGGGAAAAAGGTCCAAATCCTGCTGCAGCATTTGGTCCTTCACCAGTGTTTTTTTTTTAATAAATCCAGGATGAAGCTGTATTAAGCGGTTTCCCCTGAGCTAAATCACATTGGCATGTGTGCATTGTGTGAATATACGCAGACTAATGTGACTCTACACAGCATTATTTGGCAGTGTAGATGCAGCTGCAGATGTTGATAGCCTACCTGCATAGAACAGTTTTTATGGTCAGCAAAAGGACATTATAAAGAAGGATATCCTAAGTAGTCTAATGGAGAAAATGACTATTATCTAAATGTATAACAAAGCATAGACAGTTTCATCCAATGTATTGTCGAAGGCTTTCATGGCCGGAATCACTGGGTTGTTGTAGGTTTTTCCGGGCTATATGACCATGTTCTGGAGGCAGTTTTTCTGAGGTACTCTGAGGATGCTTGCCATAGATGCAGGCGAAACATCAGGAGAAAAATTGCCTCCAGAACATGGCCATATAGCCCGGAAAAACCTACAACAACCCAGTTTCATCCAATTCATTCAGCATTTAAGGGTTAGGATGAGGAAGATCCCAATTTCACCCCATCTTCATCCACAAAAAAGTAAATGCTATATTTTGTTGTGTTCATTGCCTTCAAGTCAATTTTGACCTACTAACACTATAAATAAAGATGTTCAGGAAACTGTGTGTGTGTTTGTGTGTGTGTATTTATTACTCTTATATGCTACAACCAAGCAGGAACTTGACAAAATTGGCTGAGCTGCTTATTCTAGCAAACAAGATGTTATTTGCAAAGATCTTTCTCCCAATCTAGTTCTCTTTTATAAACTTTTTTTTACTGAAGCATTTAATTACATATGCAGTTTTATTGATTCAAACTTGTCTGTTCAGAAAACACACAAGAGAATGCAGTTCACCTAATAAGAGTTTACTACCCCCATTTCCCCAGCTTTAATTAAACACATGGAATCTATTTTAAAAACTCACTAATCTGCATCTGGATTTCTCTTTAATGTATGTATATAATTTAAATTCAAAGCGAAAGTCCTTCCAGTAGATTAAAAATGTAGCTTTGAAAAAGGAATAAAGCACTTTGGGGGAGATCCTGCAACTTTTTTTACAACACACAGCAACTGAGGTTTGTCTCCTGGTCAACTCAGCTACCACCAAGATTCTATTGTGCCCGTAGTCCAAAGCCACATGCTGTGGCAAACAGCTTGATCTGGTGCTTGAAGATCTGTATTGGACTGATCCTTACTTGAGGCTGCTATCACTGACCAAAGTGAAACAGCCTTCTCAGAAACAATGCCAGAAGTGAACTTGCATACTTCTAATCATTTCTGAATAAAGAGTTATCCTAGTTGCTTTAGAATAGCTCCTGAGAAAAAAGAATCCCAGGTAGTACATTTGAATAAATGGAACAATGATTAAGCACAGTGACACTGTGGACAAAGTATTGCTGTCAACCAACCTCTGTCATTTTTCACTGGGTTCATCCAAGAGGCCATTGCCAGCCCCACCTCAAATGAACAAAGGCTACAGAGCAGCTGTGCTTACTCAATGTACTGGTCCCTAAAGAATCTCCCCACTCAAAATGGCACTCAGTATAATAGCAGAAGAATGAGCATCCAGGCGCAGTCTGCTCCCTTTAATTTAAATTGTTTCTCCCAGCTCTGCCGTCATTTTGTAGAATGTGCGTATTTGACAACCCAATAAAATTTGTTCAGAACATGGGCCAATTTGCTGTATTAGCTCATTTTTAATGGGTCTCTGACATTTTAGTTTTTTAAAAGGGCAGATTGGTCCCATTAAATTAGATCTGTAGGAGTATGATGCCAACAATAGGGAAACCTACCTTATTATAGCCCTACATTTGTCATTTCTTTGCTACCTTTCTGTAACTGAGATTAATCATATTTTTTTTCTTTTTTCCTTTTTGGAAATGGAACACAATACTCAGGTTGGGAATTGTATCTTCCATTTAGATATTGGCTAAGTCTCAAATCCTTCTGTTTGGAGATCACATTGCAACTGTCTATGTACAGAAAACCCACTATAGATACTCCCAGCAGCATGGTTAACACTGTTGTGAAGCTATCTTTCCTGCTCTGAGTCATCTAGATCTTCAGGAATCAAACACCCACAACTTTGACTAGGGCTAAAGGGGCTAATGGGAATGAAGCTCAAACATATACCATGACCTATTATGGCAAAAACTGTTGAAAGCTTCCTTTCATATGGCTCCTGTAACAGAGGCCTGCATACCCCAAGACTCATGTATCTCCCAAGACAATATATGTCATTAATGTACTATTTTAAACAATCTATTCATAAGAACATGTGGGCAGAAGTTTTGCTCTCCTGTTGTGGAAGCCACCATGAAGGTAGCTGCAATTGCAGTAGTTAAGTTACTTACAAGAGGGAATGGTAACTAACTACTTGTTCATATGGCAATCGACATATTTGGGATATGTACCCTGAGTAATGAAAACTTTGATTCTTGGGGAAGACAAAATTTGAACAATTCCTATTTTGTCCAATCCCATTTTCTTTCTAAAAATCTTCCAAAAAACAAAAAACAAACAAGAGAAAAGTGGTGAATAGTATTAATGGTAATAATATCACAAACAACACTTTTAATCTTTCATATTGTAAAGTCTCAGGGTAATTGGGAAATTGCTATGTGTGGTAACTTTCTCCTTGAGTCAGCCAGTAGAACTCCTGCTACAAACATTAGGGGTGCAAAAAGGTCTAGTAAAACATGTGTATATTTCTATTCTTTAATCACATCTTACTGAAACCCTTAAGGTGATGGTTTCTGACTTTGTAAAGTTAAATATAATTTTTCCCTACATTACCTCATAATATTGGAGGCATCCTCAGCATCTGGGTCAGCGCAGTATTTGTTGGCAAGGATTAGGCACGCGTCTGCTGACTCTATCTGGACACCAAAGGAGAAAACAGAGAGATATATGAAAAGTGAATTTTTAAAAATACAACTTTGGAGAGAAATGAGAAAATATACAGCTGCTAGATCAAAGATAATACGGGAAATGCTTCAAATATGGTACTTCTATGGCCTGTAAATGCAACTGCTGCAAGAGGAGATGTAGTACTACATGGGTGTACTACTAAGACTTCAAAGATGTAGCCTGTGATTCCATCATGATAACATGCCAGACTGGCAAATAGTCCCAATGGGAGATAAATGTCCTAGATGTAGGAAGAAGGACAACAATAGTGGTCCATCATCTGAGTGGGATGGGGGGGGATGAGACACTTTACAGCAACACTTTGGGTTGAGGATTGGTCATATTGCTTGGATCACACATAACTCCCATGTACGATTCACGGTATTTTTCATTAGCTATCTTGGCTAGGAAGGAAGACAGATGCAGTTCAACAATATTTAGGAATCCATATTTTACCCACCCATGACAAACATGATTAGGATATGGATAGCAATTAATACATGAAGTGGACTACCGCCTCAGAATAATTCTGCAAACTAAATTAGAAGATTCTGAACTGAACCACTTTGAAGTGAAGCATAGTTTTTTAAAAACCCACAACTAAAAAAATTCAAGTCTTGACATAGCTATAACTCTAGAGAGTTAATTTACTACATGAAGTGAGTTGTTACAGTATGGAAAATATAAGTTTTACACTTGATAAAGTAGTACTAACTTTCAGGGGATTCTATTTTGGCAGTCAGGTGAGAGTGTGTCTAGTGATTATTGTGTAATCATCAGGGAATTAAGTCTGGTAGTCTAGCAACAAGGTTAAAGGATTTCTTGTGGTGGCATCCATTTCCTTGCAGAACTGCACTGCTTCCCAATTATCCACAGGAAAGGAGAATTACTTTTTAAATTTGTGCCATAATTATATAATTTGTCAAAATGATATAACAGAAAATAAGAGGCATTACCTTTACTCTAGCCAAGTCATGCGGATTGAGAACTGAACCCTGAAAAAATTCCACCTGAGTGAAGTGTCGTTTAAAAAGAGCTTCCAACTCAAGGTTAGGGGAGATACTAAATTGAGAAAGAAAAGACAACACAAGTACAATAATGTCAAATTGAAAACACTGTTAATGTTTAAAAAGCTATTTTCAATTAATTATGAAACCTAGTGAACCATGAGTAGGTTGAGTTTCTTTCTCTCTTCCTTTTCTACTGAGTAACACAAGATACTGATACATACTGACTCATTTTTATGTGAGAGATACCTATAATGAATCAGACTCTGGTCCATCCACTCTGGGCTCATCTATACTAGTAGATAATCCAGTGTAGATAATGCATTAGCCTAGGGCATCCAAACAATGTACTCAGGCCAATACAGGGTAATCCAGGGTAAACTGTTTAATCCAGTTTACACCAAGGTAAAAAAAATACCTTAAAAGATCTGGATCTTCCTTTGCAGGCATGTGGGCAGTAGGGACTACCTCCTAGGATCACCAACTGCAATACCAGGAAGCATCCCCACAGGCATACTGTATTCAGAGAGCTGGGATGGCAGGCCCCCCATCTCTCCTGACCCCTGTTTTGTACCCAGAAGAAAAGGGAAACCTGTTTACTGTTCCTGGAGGCTTCCCTGTCATTGCATAGCACTCTGTGATGACTCAATGGAACCTTGGGGGGGATTCCCTCTCCAAAGCTCCATGGTGTCATTACAGAGTTAAAGAACATGGAAATCTCCAAGAACTGTAAGTAGGCTTCCCTTTTCTTTTGGAAGTGAAACAGGGCTCACAAAGAGGAAACTGGTGCCATCATGCCCAGCAATGCCAATACCACATTGGAACGGGGTGGCAATGTATGGCCACCCACCACCACCACCATCAATGAGGTAGGGGTTTACCCTCATGTGTGGCCTCAAAATGCAATTTGATCCATATTTTAGCCAATGTGGAAGGGACCTCTGACTGGAATAAGCCGGGGAAACTCTGCAGGATTTCAAGTAACCTTAAATTATCTGCACACACAAAAACTACTCCAACTGTGCTTTTTCTGTGTGTGAAATAGCATTTTTCCACTCATAAAATAATATTTATACACAGAAATATTATTTTTCTGTACCCCTGTGTTCAATTATTTTTCTTCCTTTTAAAACTATTTTTTCTATCTCTATTCACCATGCACATACATCATTCAAGCAAAGAAAATCTTTTTTTCACAATGGGAGAGGCTTTAAACACAATGCGTCCACAGTCACAGTCTCAAGATTATATTACACAAAGGGTTTTATTACCCAAAATCCTGATTGCATTAAAAGGTAAACATGCCACTGCTGTTAATATATCACTTCTAATTTATTATTCAAGTATATATTTTATTTTAAAGCTAGCAACTCGGGAACAACCGCTAAGTATCCTGTTAGTGATTCTTTTTTCATAATTATTCTCTAATGAATGTAATGTGATCTCTAGTTATTTTAGTGTCTTTTGCACTTTGCTTCATCTTGCACTTCTTGCATAATTATAATATTTTTAATCATTTTTGACTGACAGGATAAGAAACTACATAGCTTCCCATTAAGAGCATTGGTACCATTTCATTTCAAAATTGCTCTTAGCTGATGTAAGACAAGTCAAACTTGCATCTCTGCCTTGAAAACATCTACAGTAGAGACTCACTTATCTAACATAAATGGGCTGGCACAATGTTGGATAAGCGAAAATGTTGGATAATAAGGAGGAATTAAGGAAAAGCCTATTAAACATCAAATTACATTATTCTTTTACAAATTTAGCACCAAAACATCATGTTTTACAACAAATCAACCAAAAAAGTAGTTCAATACATGGTAACGTTATGTAGTAATTACTGTATTTACGAATTTAGCACAAAAACATCGCAATGTATTGAAACAGCTGTGGATCCAGGTGGGAGGCAGCCTGCATTGGATAATACAGGATGTTGGATGGGCAAAGATTTGATGAGATTCTGCTATATTTTTAAAAATGTCAGCTGTATAAAACAAGTCAATTCTAATGTTAGATTTAATGGTAATGGCATGTTCATGACAAACAGAAACTACCTTAACAAATCATGACACTGAGAAGGACATTTCCAGGAAATGAATTCTTTGGAAATGCTAAGGTTCATGTTTTGAAGGTTTAAAATCAGCAAAAATGTACCTATAGTCATGAAGAGCATAACTTTGTCTCCACTCTTCACCCATTATTTTCTGCTTTCTGTTCCATATTATTGTGTGAACATATGTTTGCAACTTTGGATATATATAAAACCCATAATAAAATCCTACAGTTTAAATTTTTAAGTCTTCATATGTTGCCGATTCACACTTAAATAAACTTCACTCAGGATCTGCAATATTTTAATGACTTCCATGTCTGAATAGACCATCACAGAAAACATACTTCAGGGCAGGCATCCAGAATACGTCACAGTGGGAGTGACTGGATGTCCACTCAGATAACGTTTTTACCTTTTCTTGTATAATTTTATTATTATTTTCCACAATTGTATTGAAGATATTACATATTTTGATCAAGATAAAATCCAATACAATGGTACAGTTGTTCCCCACCCCCGCCCCTCAATCTTTTCTGCTGACTTCCTACAAACAATATGATTGGGTTTTTTAAAAAAATCAGTGTATGTTCAGTTTGACATTTTAAACTTACTGAAATCATAGTGCCCAAATGATAGCAGAAATAAAATGGACTTTGTTTCTGCTACCTTAATGTTGAATATATTTCCCTGGCAATAAGACAAGTCTGTTATAGAAAAGGAGTCTATTTTAAAGTAAAGCAATAAAATGAGCATTCACAACAACATACAATCTAAGTAGGGCACCAACTACCTAAAACTCTTTTAAAAATAAGAATAAAGGATGCTCTGGCATGCCAATGTCCAATCATGGGCTGACACTAGACTTGGTTACATTACAACTATTACCTGAAACTTTTGGATCTCCATTTGCCCATATCCCACTCCTAAGGCTGTGGTGGGTCACAGATCCTGCCAGCTTTAGCTGCCCCATTGAGAATAACAAAATCCAGACATTCTGCATGCATATGAAATCTGTCAGCTCCTTATAGCTCCACTGATTTTAATCTGATTTATTATCCCTTATATATACTTACGAATACAGCCAGAATCCCATATTGAACCCTGCCAGATTTTCTAAGGGATCCTTAAAACTGTTATTATGAGACAACAAGGGGCATTTATACATCCTGAGTTTTCATCAGAATTATTTGTAAAAACAAAAAACAAAAAGATTAAATCCCCGGAAAGTCAATAAAGTTGCCTGGTACAACTGATGACAAGGAAAATGTCATTGTGCACACAAATACAACCCCTCCAATATTTCTACAGCACAGTTTTATATGTCTAGGCCCCTTATTTCTGTCTCTGATAAAATAGCATCATACTTTAGCATTTACTCACTTATGCAGAAAGACGATTTCTACGTTCACATCATCCCTGTCCTTGTGCAGGAAGTCCTTCAGGAAGTTGGACACGCTTTCCAATGTAATGTGGCCACAGACAACAATGTGCCTGGGACAGAAAAAAGGGCACAGTTAAGTTTGTTGAGCAAAAATCAAGAAGGAATGTAAGTTACCTCAGAATGAAGGAGAAACATTTTATTGAGGAAAAAGTAAATATGGAAAGAAAAGGGAAAAAATAGCATCAATCCTTTGATATGTCTCCAGTTCATTCCTAAAAAAGAGAAGGGAAAACACCAGCATCACAGAATTCTGAGAGACCAAACTATTCCTGGTTCTTAATCTAGGAAAATATCATTGCAAGCAAATGGTCCAAGAGTTATATGTACAATATTGAGTCTTAGGTCTTTCATTTTAGTGTTATTTAAACTAGAGTTCCCTGACATACCTGAAATGTCAGTTTATTAACCACAGACATAAATTGGGGCCAAAACATTGTATAAACAATACTCATGCACCAACACATCTGGGTGAAGCGAGAATAAGTGAGAAGAGGAAAATCAAACACTATGATGAAAAAGTCAAGATCATTACATTTAATCCAATATACTATTGACTTAGAAAATTGGATGTCTGCAAGTAATGGTCTGTTTTTAAGTTATTTTTTCTATACATTGGTGACTTATTTGGTTTCAAAGTCATGTGATCTAATTTTGCTGGGCTATGTCTAAACTAAAGTGGGAATTTGTAGTTTGGATTGGAGACTTTGATAATGCTGAAGTACACCAGGGTGATTCTCCACTATGGTAAAACTCATAATTTCCACACAATTAGATTTCCACACAATCTGATTTCCACACAATTAGAACAATCAACTGAATCAATGGGAACTTGATAATCAATACTTAACTTTGTTCTATTAATTCAATGAACCTACTCTAGCTGGGGCTAGTAACTGGATTTAGGCCAAATGTTGCTTTAATTAAGGATACTGTTTACTGTTTACAGTATCCTTAATGTTAGCATTCTGGAAGAGACCTGGCCACAATATCCGAATGTCTGATCCTCAGAGATTATGTTAGCAGTGAGGCAACACTTGCCACTCCACCTGCCTCACTGCCAACAGAGCCTCTGAAGATGCCAGCCACAGGTGCAGGCAAAACGCTAGGAGAGAATGCTGCTGGAACATGGACATACAGCCCAAAAAACTCACAGCAACCCATTATCACTTGCATAATTTTACTATGTAACTTAAAACATGTGAAAACCAAATTAATTTTGGGGGCACTGTGGTCAACGTAATTTGTTCACCCATTCTCTTTGAATTCCCTGCCAAGCCTATTCTATGAATCTAGATTATGAATCTCCACTTGTCTGTAAGCAGAGATGCACTGCCTGTTATTTATAGGTAACCCTGCCAAGCCTTAAATATAGCCCCAATCAATTGCTGTGGTAAACAATCAAGATGAAGCCCAGCATTACCCCAGGTTTCCTTAACCAGTGGATCTTCTCCCCTTCTAACAACAAAAGAGAGAGCAACCTTTAGCAGGGAAGCTAGTATATGGTGTGCCTGTGTACAAATCTGTGTGCAAGTGTGTGTGCACGTACATGCATATATATGTGTGTACATGCCTGGGTGTCTGCATGTGTATGTCTTGGAATTCCACCTGAAAGAGCAGCACTTGTAAGTATATAAAAGTTGGTTGAATACTGTACGTTTACACCTTGAGTTATTAATTTCCCATCTCTCTTTGCCATTCCCGAGACCTTCCAGGGAACAACGACAATGACTAAACAGGTAACACAATGGAAATATAACAAATGGCCAGTCAACTACATCACCCTAACAATTATTGCAGACTTTGGCAGCTCTTATGTCCCTGGTGGTGCAATGGGTTAAACCCTTGTGCCAGCAGGACTGCTGACCAACAGACTGGCAGTTCAAATCCAGGGAGTGGGGTGAGCTCTAGCTTCCCATGTGGAGACATGAGAGAAGCCTCCCACAGAATGGTAAAGCATCAAACATCTGGGCATCTCCTGGGCAACATCCTTGCCGATGGCCAATTCTCTCACACCAGAAGCAACTTGCCCAAGTCACTCCTGACACACACACACACAAAAATTGCTTTTTCATATTTTTTACCAGTTGCAAACTATGGGCTCTTAATTTAGTGGAAAACTGTATATGTGTGATGAAGTGTAAATTTTTATCTACAGTTATGTATTGTTATAGATAAGTGTTTGTAAGGGTAAGTATATAGTATTGCATAATATTGGGGGATGGTAGCCAGCTTAGCTCGCTTTGATTTGAGTTGCAATGGAGATAGGGGCAGAGCCAACTGCCACTTGGCAGAGCAGCCATTTTAAAGCAGTCAGTCTGTGGTCGGTGAACTGCAGAAGTGGCTGGTTCCGTTGTGTGTGGAGAACCAGTGAGGTATCATGTAGTTAAAGAACTACAGGAGAAGGCTGATTCTTTGGTATTAAGAATCAGGAAGGTTTTGGCTTTGAGCCAATATAGTTTAGATAAGCCGAGTGACTTATTTATATTAAAAGTAACGGTTGTGGAAAAAGAGGGGAAGCCCTAATAAACATCTTTATTGTAACAGAATCATCACAAAGAAAGAATAAGCATGTGTCTAAAACAATCTGTTAAATAAAGAAACATCTTTTTAAAGGAACTAAGTTTGGGACATGTTTGTCAGAAGAATTAGCCCTCCTAAGAGTTATTTAGGAACTGTTATGAATGTAACCTTTGAAGATCTGTACCTCTGAGAGTTGGAAACATTTGAAACCATCAAGCTTCTGTACCTCAATAAACTTGTTAGTTTCTTTTTAAAGTCAAGCCTATGTTACAATTCCTTTTCAAGTCAAGTCACGCTACATATTGAAGAAAGACCAAAGCAACATTACAAGGTATTGGTTGTGACATCAATATAATAAGCCATCACAATGAGGTTACTCCTTTTACCAACTCTACATATTGGTAGCAGTTATATTTATACATCCTTACAATTTGGTGGCATCATTACAAATTAGTGGCGCAGCTTGCTGAGTGTCAGCTGCATTAAGATCATTCTGACCAAAAGGTCGAAGCCAGCCCGGGCTGGAGTGGGTTTCCAACCAATTGTGTGTAGCCTGTTGTCGACCTTTGCAACCCGAAAGACAATTGCATCTGTCAAGTAGGAAAATAAGGTACCACCTTAAAGTGCGGGGAGGCTAAATTAACTGATTTATGAGGCCATAAAGAAGACTCCGGCAAAAGCATTCCAGCAGGGAAGCGTGCGGGGAATGCAGAGGTGCTTCATCAGCGTTGCAGATGGACGATGAAAGCAACAGCACCCCTGGTGGCCAAAAAAAGTTAAATAGCCTCTGTGTATGTCTGTATATGTTTGTATATCAAAATTGGCATTCAATGTTTGCCATATATGTACACTGTAATCCACCCTGAGTCCCCTGCAGGGTGAGAAGGGCGGAATATAAAAGCTGTAAATAAATAAATAATAGTGACCAAGCCTTTACAATTAGTAGCAGTAATCTACAGGCTCCTTCACAATATGTGAACAACTTCCAAAGTTTTTAAAGCCCTAAACAGACCTATGGTTTCATGTGTGATGGCAGAAATAGAAGGAATCTCAGCTAAAGTCCTTTTTTTGCTAGGCAATGACACCAAGCTGTTCAATATTCCGATATAATGGACAGTCACCAAACCTATTCCTTTGCTGTGTGATATTGCACCCCTTTTCACTGGCATCTGAGATGACAGCAGGTGGCAGATAATAAGCAAAGCACTTTCAAAGGCAGCATTTAGACTATCCAGGTCACTCCTACTTGGTAATTGTTCTGAACACATTCCAAGAAATGTGGGGGAATCATTCACTGGAAGCAATGAGAGACAGGTAGCAAGCAATCACCATCCATGTAATTTACCACTGAGGCCATTCTAAGTGTCTGCTATTGCTTCATAATTTGGTGCTTGACTAAGAATGTGAAAAATAATTGCAGGGGTCTTGTTGTTAGAAGGATAATGATGCAGAACAATGGTTAAATCAATAACGAGCACAAAGGCATTATTAAAATCACTCCCCAACAAAGCTATATGTGCAGCGGTGTCATTAGTGACTATAAAATTGTACCATTCTATAAATACAGCACATCTTACATTACATTGCTTTCTTTAATGAACCAGAAAGTGTTTGTTAAGTATGTAGATCTTTTTATTTTATTTTTAAAAAATTGCAATGTTTCTATCTATATGCTTTAATGCATGGTTTTTATTGCTGACTTTCAGAATGCACTGCCTTCACTGAATTTATTTGTTCCAAAGAATAGGTTATATTTTAAGGAGAAATTGCAAGAGCTGGCCAAGGGTGGGGAGGGAGGGGGTGGAGAGATTTAAAGACACTGAGGAAAATGACAAAGTTGGAGATATGGTAGAAAATTGCCCGAAAGAGGAGTATGGCAGGACCAGAACAGAATGCCAAAGGGGAACCAACCATATTAAATAGAAAAATAGAGTTGTCTCTATTACAAATCAAAATGATCTAGCATTGCCCAAACCAAGATTTCCTTTACAGTATGAAGCAGCAGATATGACAGAGGTAATCTACAATTCCCCCATTTTTATATCAGCACTGCTTTTCTACCAGGGGAAATCCCTTCTACAATGGGACTCCCACCTATGTAGGGAATTTTTTCATTTCCAAATAATTACATCCTAGGATGATTATCACTAATTCATTCCACCTTGCCTTTCACAATAGCCTCTGGAGCACTGGTTCTCAACCTGGGGTCCCCAGATGTTTTTGGCCTACAACTCCCAGAAATCCTAACAGCTTTTGTGGGCCAAAAACATCTGGGGACCCCAGGTTGAGAACCACTGCTCTGGAGCTACGCATAGAAAGGAATGGATGCAGTCAAATTTGCCCTACGAAATATGACATGAATAATAAATGAGTAAGAATAAATAGAGTGATACCTCTTAAGAATATTTACCATTTTGCATTTTACTTGTATTTGTTCTGACAGAAATAAATAAATAAAAATCTGTTATTACATATGTAGGTTGCAATGACCATTCCAATTTGGTAATTTGAACTTCATTCCATGACTTGAGCAAACTAAATGTAAATGAAAAGAAAGAACTGCTATATTTGTATTTCTCAGTTAGCACAATACTGTCTTGTCTGGCAGTGTCCTGTAGGTGTTCAGGAGGAGTTTTGGCCTTTTTGGCAGGATATGCCAAGGATTCAACCTGTGATCTTTTCTTCCTGCAAAGTATGTGCTCTGACATAGAGTTGTTATTCTTCATCTATGATATACTATTTAACTATACTAGATAATGTGCATGATAATACATTGGCCAATTGAGTAATATAAAGTGACTAGTGGTTTATAGATTAAAAGAAGATTCCAATCCTTAAGAAATATAGACAAGCAGACAAGAACTTCAAATAAACAAAGAGTTTATGACCAGACTCAAATTTTCACTGATCATTGTTTTAGCAAGTTTGTAATCATGAAGACTAAAGATATACATCTCTATTTCATCCTCACAAAATAATTTCCACTGTTTTCTCCCTCATTACAAGAGAAAAATGAGTATTTCTAAACAATTTTCACCCAGTAATTGCATATATTCACTAATGGCACTACTTTTCTGTGGTTTTTTTTTTTTTTTTTGTCGTGTCAGGAGCAACCGCTCCTGTTGTGAGAGAATTGGCCGTCTGCAAGGACATTGCCCAGGGGACGCCTGGGTGATTTTTGATGTTTTATCATCCTTGTTGGAGGCTTCTCTCATGTCCCCACGTGAGGAGCTGGAGCTAATAGAGGGAGCTCATCCACCTCTCCCCGGATTCGAACCTGCGACCTGTTGGTCTTCAGTCCTGTCGGCACAGTGCTTTAACCCACTGCGCCACTGGGGGCTCCTGTGATGTGTGATGAGATTGCAAGTTCCTGTGAGGCAAGAATCAATGCTGATGGTAGCAATGCTGCTAGTGGATCTCGCAAGTCATATAGGCTTTTGTAAAGAAATCAGATTAAATGTGACAAACATATGGTCCTGGTGGGGAACATAACTAAAAACTTTGTAGTACCTCACAGTAAACTCCCTTTCTATACCCTTTACTATGAAAACTCTATGATGAGACATATAACTGGAAGTAGAAGATGGAGAAGCTCTATTCACGGTGCAAAAAAAAAAATAGAAGCAAGACTGTGGCACAGACCATGAACTACTAATAGGAATAATTAGAATAAAACTAAAGAACATTAAGCCAACATCGTGCTCAACACAAATATGAAGGACTTCCCCGTGGAGTTTAACAATTATGTGAAAAATAGATTTGCACTATTAAACCTAATTAACCAAGAACCAGAAGAGCTAAGAAGTGAAGCCAGATACACTGTGCAGATCAGGAAAAGCTATTAAAGACATGGGTGTGCCACATTTGATTGTCCTTATCTGACATCTGTACCCAGGACAAGATGCTAATGTCAGGACAGAATATGGAGAAACAATAGTTTCTAATTCATAAGTACATTGAGCAAGCTTGAATTTTAAAATTCTGTTGGTTTAACTTTATTGAAGATGTTTAAAGACTAGTTAAATTTTATCTACCCCATGTACTGACCAACTGCAAAAGTTTTGGTGATGCCTCACTACTATGGTAGATGTTTAGCTTTTGAATCTCAGGTGCCCCTTCCTTGGATCAGAGGTCCAGAGAGGATTAACTACTGCTCCTCACACTAAGTTTGACATACATCTTGCATGCATTATGTGCCTGGTGCTGATACAAATGTTGGAATCAAGTGACTAGATTTGTAGATTCGGTTACCATCTGCAAATCTAGCAACCACCAAAGAAAGTATCTCTGTGGATCATTCCCTTGGATGATCCAAAAGACAAACTTGCAGGATGAACTGCTGAGGTGCTTAAGTGAAGACCTATGACAGACACTATTGTGCTGTTGACATCAGTATATTTTTTCAGGCTCAGCTGTTGATGTTCATATGGTCAAAACTTTGTCAGAACCTCTGAAATTTTCCACTATGAAGAGAACAATGAGCCAATTCTTGGCTCACTGCTTGAATGACATTTGCTGGCCTTCAGCATTCACTCATTTCAAAATATGGTCCCAGTTAAAATTCATTGGTGACAGACAGTAATTGGCCTATGCTTTGTAATTTTAATAAGAAAGGCCTGCACAGAAATAGGAAATCCTTAAAAGAAATATCAATTTATACCATCTAGCAGGTCCTCTGTTTTCTCTCCGGCATCTTCCTACGTGATTGCTCATTCCCAGACAGCAACCCTTTTCAATGACTGCACCATAAAAACAAAATCCTCATGAGAAAAGAAAATATAATAATGTGAAACTCAAAATCTGGCCAATTGGCTACAACACCACTACTTACACTATCTCTCATTCTTTTTCTTTCTCACACAGTTTCTTCTTGCTCTTTCAAAATTGTTTCTTGCAGGACAATCATACAGTTTTCTCACAAAGAGCTTCTATGTATGCTAGCAAATCTTCAATTATCTCTCCACAAGGCTATGCCATCGCTATGTTGACTATCCTGTTGCCATTTGCTCCTCTTTTGCCAAAAGTAAATGTTGACAGGTAGACTGCATTTTACACAGTGAGAATCTCCACTGTGGAGATTCATGGTCTCCACATGTCACTTGGCAAAATTCAAAATGTGCACACAGCAGGTCAATTCTGCCATTAGAGAAGAACTTACTTTCCCTCCATTCTCCAGCTGTCCTCTCATCTCCTATTCATGTATTCCACCTTAGCTGCTCTTTTAATCAACACAACCTCTTGTCCTTGGTGAAAACCTATATTGTCAGCCTTTCCTTGACTTTACTTCCACATTTCAATATCTTCAGCCTTTATTCTACCATTCCACCCCAATTAGTTCCTTTACACAATTCATACAATTTTCTCACAATCCTTCTCACTTACCCCAGCAAGCAAGAATCCAAAAGTGGCAGGCTCAAACCCAGAACCTCAATCAATGGCTGATACCAAATGAGGGACTACCCCCTGGGCACACAGAAAACTGGGCGACTTGGAAGGTGCTGAACTGACTGCGCTCTGGCACCACAAGATGCAGAGCTAATCTTAAGAAATGGGGCTACAAAGTGGAATCCATGACATGCGGGTGTGGAAAAGAGCAAACCACTGACCACCTGATGCAATGCAACCTGAGCCCTGCCACATGCACAATGGAGGACCTCCTTGCGACAACACCAGAGGCACTCCAAGTGGCCAGATACTGATCAAAGGACATTTAATCAACTACCAAGCTTACAAACTTTGTGTTTTGCCTGTCTGTTTGTTTGTTTTGTTAAAAATGTAATACAACTGTCTGGTTGCTCCTGACACGATAAACTTTATTTTACCTTATCTGTTGATTATCCTTCTAGCCTTTCACACTTAATGATTAAGATATAGATCATAGCAAGCATACCAACCCTTAACATATTTTTAAAATTTCAGAGGACCACAGCAAGCTACTTATTTATTCAATGATGGCAGAATAAAAATAAACATAGAAGTATTAAGTCACATTCAAGTTACATTAAATGGTGTTTAAAATGGAAGTTCATTTTTGATCAAAAATCACAGAATTCCCTAGTCAGAAAATGTAAGAAAGTATAAACCTTATCAAATCTATATTAATGTTTGGGGATGTGTTGGAGGGAAACTTGTGGTCATTCAAATAACCAGGTCCCAAGTTGGATATAGCTTTATAAATAGGAACATTTATAGGGCAGATATTTAGTGATTGTACATTATTTTGAATGGCTAAGCAAATATTTAAATTGTAGGCTGTGACCAGAATTTTGAATTGTGATGCAACTAGGTTACATAACACATGTTGGACTTATGCAGGTTCTAAGACAGAAAATCTGGTAAGTCAACATCATGTAAATTTCATTTATTCGATGTATATCTTCAGGCTTATATTAGTTTATTTATTTTTGACATCTTTTCTTAATTCTTCTGGTTTCTTCTTTTGTTTTTAAAAAATTGTTTCCCCTACTACCTTTTATGTACACATACAAATACATAGAGTAGGTTTAAATATCACATATTTTTAAATTGTCATTAGCAACCCTAGGAGCTTCTTGCCTAAAGACCAATATAAAAAGATGTATCAAGTAATTAAAAATAAATAATAATATCAATGTTTTATATTCACACTGGATGCTAAAAGAAATGGAAGACATTTTCTACAACAGTTGGAAGATGAAGGCAAAGGGTAAGACCCTTCTCCTTTTTGCTGATTGTACTATACTAAAGATTAATGGTACTACTATTATTTACTGTTCTTCATGAACATTTGTTGAACTGTAAGAAAAAAAATCAACTGTTTCTGGTCTGTCACCTGATTGAAAAGAAGTATTTTCCTCCTGTAAGGATAAATGAAATTTATCCTACAGATATGATCAAAATCAGTTTGTTTGCATGCCTTACAATTGTCATTACGCACACTATTTTAGAAGCCACACAAAGCCCATATTGTTTCAATCATCTGATCTGAAGATTTACAGGTCCCCCATCTTGAGCCAAATTTTCAATCTAAGTTTCATATTTCAGCTTCATCTTGGAAAAAAAGAGAGAGAGAAAGACCAAAATGACATTAGAGGAGCTGGCAAAGCACAAGAAATTTAGAATCATGTATTAACTTTAGGGGCTTACATTGTTCATGCCTCAAAAATTCAGAGCCATTTTGAAAAGTTACCATGTATTACTTTAAAAATATAATTGCTACATGTCATTTTACATTAATTTTACATTAATGTATGTTACTTAGCTTTCAATAATACTTAAAATAGCAATATGGCTGAAATGTCCTCAAAATGATCCCCCAATTGAACATGTTACATGGAAAAATAATGATATCCATTATTTCATAAATGGAATTTTATTATGTTCAAGTTGCTGGGGGAAAAGTAATATTACAGAAAATGTTGCTTGTAACACATCCGTTTAAATCTCAGTAAAGAATTGGCTAGTATTATGTAGCTCTCAAATTCTTCCCAATTCAGATTAAAATACAAGCTAGAGATTTTGAGTCATTTCAACACTGTGGGCTTTAGGAAAAAATCTGTTTTCCAAAAACATACACAGACAGCAATGTACCAGTACCAATACCAGATGACACCAAGAGAAGGACAGAGTCTCCTCTTTTCTTCTCATCTGAAGGTGGAACATGATTGCTGTCCTGGGATTGTAGGTACAATTTCAAAGGTAAGTAAGTTTCAGGAGACTAAGAATCTAATGGGTAAAAAGGTATACTATAGGAGGTGTACTAGAAAATATTTTGTATTAGCTTTGAAGTAAAGTGTAGGGCTGTACAATCAATGAAAAAAGTTTCAAAATTCATCATAAAATTAGGGGTGTTAATGTTTCATTTCTGAAGTGTTTCTAAAGTGTCATTAGTGAAAATTTCGTTACTATAATGAGAGTAACAAAATTTCATTACTTTTTCACTATGGTATGTAATTGTGCAAATGGGGATACTTCAAGGGCTCCTTTCTCCCCCATTTTTACAGCAATTGGGGTAAAACCTACTACAATGGTAGAACGCATTCACCACTGCTATCCCATCTAGTTACAGAATGTTGCAATTATCCATGAATTTTTGGGGAATTTTCAAAGTTTTTATGAACAACACTTTAAAAACAGAAAACTACAAGAGATATCTCCATGAATTTTCTATACACTGACACAAAATAATAGGAGATCATCCCCTCCTCCCCGAAACTTTCAGAAATATCATACATCTACTAATTTTAGGATATTTTTTAAAAATCACCAAAATCACCAAAATGTGATTTTTCTTGTTGAATGTGACAATAGTATAAGCAAAGACTTATATCTTTAGTAACATTTACTAATGGAGACAAAAAACTATCTCTATTTCATGTTAACTTTTATTACATCTTATTACCTTCCTGCCCTTTATTATATTTTATACACTATGGCTTCTATGGTTTGCAGTGCTGATGTCACATGGGAGCTTTTTAATAGTTGTTGATGTCCCTTCAAGCTATTTTCAAAGTATGGCAACCCTAAGAAAACACTATTATGACTTATTGAGAGAAGGCTGGCTACTGCTTTTATCAGAGGCTGAGAGACTGTGACTTGTCCAAAGACATCCTGTGGGTTTCAATGGTTGACAGAACATTCAAACTTTCATCTCAGAGTCCTAACCCAGCACTCAAATTAGTACACCACGCTAGCTCTCTTTTTAGCCTACAAATGGATTCTACTTTTTTCACCTGTCCCAAATGTTCATTATGGATGTATAACTTTAATTAAAGGCCTGATTCATCACCAGAATTGACAGCTAACCTTGAAGCCCAAGGGTTTTGTTTTTTAAAAAAAGATACTATTTTAATTGGATCCCACCCGCTTCGCAGGTGCGTTTGGTGGGGACGAGGGACAGGGCCTTCTCTGTGGTGGCCCCCCGACTTTGGAACACCCTCCCCAAAGACATCAGACAGGCCCCGACGCTGGTAGTCTTCAGGAAGAATTTGAAGACCTGGCTGTTCCAATGTGCCTTTCCAGAATAGGAAACTCCAGTAAGCACTTTATTAGAGTCCCAGAAGCACTTTTTTTAAAACTTTAAGATTCTCTGCACACTGCACTTCCTTGAATTCTGAAAGACCACCTGTCACATTCAGCACTTTTTAATCTGTACCCATTACTTGGCCGGCCCTGTTTTTATTGTGTTATGGTGTAGTGTTTTGTTGTTTTTTACTGTTATTGCTTTAATGTTTTTGATTTGCTTTGAATTGTATTGTTATGCTACTGTTTTGTTGAGGCCTTGGCCTTTGTAAACCGCATTGAGTCCTTCGGGAGATGCTAGCGGGGTACAAATAAAGTTAATCATCATCATCATCATCATCACTTTATCAAAATATTTGAGTAAATGGGAAAACATTTAATAAGGTTAATTTGTATTAAAACGTGAAAGTAGCAAAAAAATTTCCTCATCTAAGTAGGGATCTCACAAACAAAACGCTTAGAGACACCTTTCACTGACATATGGTGAATGCCTCCTGGTTTCAAGTACCATGGAGACAATCACTATTAGATTGCAGAAGACAAAAACCAGTGATCCAAACCTGCTGTACTTGCGGAGTAGGACTGAACAGACATTTCAATCATATGAGCAGCAGAAATGAAACAGAACTGCCACCATCAGACAGATAGAATACAAGGTCACCTCAGAGGCAAATGCATTTAAGCAGTTTCCAGTATAGATATTCAGAGGAGCTCAATGTTTTTTTCTTATGGTATACTGCTGCTCATTACATATTTCATGGTGCACCAGTGTAATCCAGTGCATAGTCTGAGAATTATTGATTTAGTGGCTGCAACTATGATGAGTTCATGTGAACAAAACAGGATGTGGATTTTTTTCCTACCAGTTGTCTGCCAACAACAATTACCAAATCATTTCCATCCCCAACAAGATGTGTGCGAAGACTCAAAGAGCCCTGGGGGGAGTACCGTGTGGACCAGTTAGTCTCATGTAAACTATTTTCCAAATTAAAACAATGTCAACTTCAGTATAATCCTTGAGGTGGGACCTTTTCTTTCTGCGTGTTCATAGGCAAACAATGCAAAATGCAAAGCTCCCTTGGCTGTTTATTTTAAAAGAAAATTGTATCCATTCTATTGGAACAAATATAAAGAACCTCTTTAAAAGTCACCCTTGCCATTCCATCATACTAAATCACAGACAGTAAATTGCAAATTCTGTTCAACATCCACTGACTACATTGTGTTCATTTTGTCAAGCAAGCAAATGAAATGTGACATATATTGATCTAGATGTCTCTGTATAACTATAATATTTATATCAAATGCATATGTCTGAGTCATTTTTTTTCTGTCTTCCTTCTTAGCTTTCTAATCATGCATTCATCTACTAGCCGCCCACCATCTCTACTCCCTCTTGCTTGTATTTCCCATCTCTGTCTGTCTCCACTCTAGGAGCTGGCAGGCTGGAAGAAAACTCTAGGCATATTTTTAGTCAGGGCTGAATCAAATCCACACATAAATCATTATACAGGTTAAATAGCCCTTATCTGAAATACTTAGAATCGGAAGTGTTGGGTTTTTTTTTTTTCAGATTTAGTAATACCTGTCCAAATACATAATGAGGTATCTTGGAGATGCGATACAAGTCTAAATACTACATTCATTTGTATTTCTTAGCCTGAAGGCAATTTTAAACACAATATTTTTACTCATTTTCGGCATGAAGTAGAGTTTGTGTTAATTGAACCATTGGAAAGTAATGATATCACTATCTCAGCCATTCATGTGAGCAATTTTGGAATATTCCAGATTTTGGAATTCTGAATAAAGGTGTTAAATTTCTATTTTTTATGTACAGTGAAAATGACAATTTCACCTATTAAATATATAATGGAATAGATTTTATGTAAGTAAACCTGTCTATAGTTAAGAACACAACATAGATATATTAAGCATTTTGTTTTGTTTGTTCCAATTATTTTAAAAAAGTTGGAGAGTGGGCAGTTCACAAATGATCTAAAATGCCTTTTTGGCAATGTTTGTTCAGCACGTCTATTTTTCTAACTTCAGCTTTGGATCAGAATACTGCTTAATTAAGACAGAAATATCTCTGTTGAATGCATGAAGACACTGGAGGTAATTCACAAAAGAAATTTAGTAGAGAACAGTAACAAAGCTTTTGAGTTTGAATTCTGAAGAGTAGTTAATTTCACTTTTGAAATTCTTACCTAGCCTAGAATGTTTAAAAGGAATGAAGAGGATGGTGTTGATGTGCATGATACACAGAGGTTTAAGACAAGGTGTTGCAAATGCTTTGGCATTTCATTGCACGCTAAAGAAAAGGAGTTGCCCAAGACTTAACTATAACTTCTACCAAATATATTCATTCCTATTTTTCCATAGAAGACCTTTGCCTTAATAACCTGATTCTAGCTGCTCAGTTATATGCTATCTTAACCATATCCTTGTTTTGTAGTCTAGGACTAATCAACAGTTTTCACACATTTGGTGGGACATTTTCAGGAATATCAAACAGCATTATCAAATAATGTTTTAACACTATCTGTATTTAAAAGATAACAGAAGCATAACAAAATCTTTATTCTGTCTGAAGCCACTTTGGGTGGTTCTACACAGTCACCAAATGCAAACTGCATGCAAAATTCTCAAAATATTTTGTCTAAGAAAAAGCTCCTATATCAACCTTGGAATTCATTTTAGGCAAAATGATAAAAAATAAAACAACAAAACTAAATTTTCCATTCTATACTTTTGAAAGAAATCTAGGAGAGATTATTCAAAGAAAGTAGTGGCAATAAGCCCTCCTCCCAACTATTTCCTCCCTCTCCAGCTTCAGAAAAGTCTTTTATACCCCACATAAGGATGTTTGCGATCTCTTTGCTCACAGATCCCTTTAACTTCCTCTCAGCCATTTATTATGGTCTATACTAAATTATAAAGACATTATATATGTTGTGATGGGGAAAAGTTATAACTTTTATCTTTAACACTTCAGACAAACATCAAAAGAAGATGAACAATAACAGCCATGGGCATGCAGTTAAATGGCATGGTATCCAACAGCTTTAAAGGCACCAGAAGAGAAAACCACACTTATAGAACCAGCAGTTCAGCATCAACCAGACTTTTGGCTACTGCTCTAATCCTTTGAAATTCCAGTATTCTTGTTGGTCTAGAAGTGACATGGCATACATGACATACAGAAGACACCCTGCTATTATTGGGCAAACATTTTTTATCCTTCTCAGTTTAACTTAATTATAGCTTAAAACCTGTGTTGCAAATTGACTCACGGAAGAATATGTAGGTTTTTGACTTGCAGAATGTAAGAAATAGTTATAGAAGAGTACTTTAAATGGAAATTCATGGTTCTCACAATTATTGGCATATTTTTATAGGGTTACAGGATTTAGTCATTTCAACTAACCACTAGGAAACACCCATCAGAAAATATTATTCAGCCTTGTGAATCAGACCTGTTGGGAGGCAATTAAAGAAGTACAGTGTATCTTTTGAGATCATGAAACAACCTCTGGGAGATGAGTGTAATGGTGGTTCTACTCAGGTCTGAACTAACAATTTCAGAAACAGGCATTGTGTGATTGTTACTTCACTCAATGAGTATTGTAACTTGACCCAATAGCATTTGAGTTTTGAGGTTCAGCAGAATTTTCTCTTCTATAACATCAATAAGAAGCCAGTGGGAGAGGCCACCCAGGGACCTACAAGAAGACATATTATGATGATGCTCAGCTCTGTTTCTTTTTGTAATGAAATTAAGGGAGGTTATAGTGCCAAGCTTCTGTATGGGCAAAGGATAAGTGAGAATAGATTAATAGAAGGAGGATCTTGAGAAGACAGAAGCAACAAAAGTGAATGACTCCAAAGTCTGGGACTGTAAAACCTAGTCTGAATGAAGATTCACCTCAAATAATATTTATGTGCAGAAAATATTTCTACATATTATTTCCTGCACAGAAAGTCTGTTTTTGGGAACTATTCTTCACAAAGCCATGTTAATTCTGCACACAAAACAGTATTTTCAGTGTAAGAAACATATTTTTTTGCTGTATTATTTGCAGTAGAGAAAATAGTTTCTTATGCTGCTTTCTGTGAAAAAAAAATCCCACATGCAAATTGTCCTGAACTGCAAATAGGTTTTGGAAACATCATCATTTCTGATGATGTTAACAGCAGTAAGAAAACTGTGAAAATTACACATTCCATCCTTCAAGAAGAAAAGTATCGATGTTTACATCCCTATTCAAAATCTTATCTTGAGGCTTCAATGGCTCAACTTTCTCTGGGATTTTGTTTTGTTTTGTTTTTTTGTTTTTTTGCTGCAGGCTTTCTTTGAAGGCACAATTCAGGAAATTTTCATAAATTTCATTCTCACAGGGAAGAACACATTATTTTATTATTTTTCTCTACAATTGTCCCAGATCATTGAGGTTAGTTTAGGTTTACTTTTACTTTATTTAAATACATTCAATATAGAAAGGAATTGCACTTTCTCTGTTATGGTTCCTTCTTTCTGCAGCTCTGTCCTAAAATATTCTGGTGGCAAACACTTTGCCAATAGCTCTTACCAACAAGTGAAAGCAATTTTTATATAAAATGGCCTTCCCTTGTATTGTGACCATGGTGTACATCTTAAATATTTAATATTATTTATTGTTTTAAATCTTTATTTTGATGGCAATGTTTTAATGACTTTTGTAATTTACTTTTTAAAAATAAATTGTTTCACAAACCCTTAAGAGCTCAATGCACTTTGAAAAGCTTATCCTTACTTCCAACAAATCTGTAAGGTATGCCAGTTCCACTGTTCATATATTATGAATAATAGAATAAGGCTTTAAAAGCCTTTTAATACAACACAGTGAGTTGAATGGGAGACTTGCTGCTCAGAGCTCATGCTTGTACCTCTACAGTGCACAGGTATCTGTAAGAAGAACCTCATATTGAATGAGAGGATGAGAGATTTAGATAAATGGAATGAGAAAGCAATTTAGAGTACATTCTTACCCCAATAAATGCAAATTGATTTATTGTTCTATCAAGTCAATTTATTGGGAGATGATATTGCACATTTCTTTTGGTGCTCTGTCTTCCAGCCAAAGTTCAAGATAAAAGGAAAAAAGTAAGCTATTTTATACTTCAGAATCAAATCACAAAGTATAATCAAACCAAGGTGTCCTGTCATCTTAAATTATATGTTTGTCTATCTGTTTACCCTTCGTGGCTCTTTTCCATGTCTGGAAAATACAGCTATCAATTCCCATGTTTCCTGGAAAGAATCTCTTACAGATTGTTCTTTAGGATATCTTGATGGTTTGGTAATTTATGGCTGACCAATTAAAAAAAATCTGAGGAAAACTCCAAGAAGCAAAGCAAATAGTGAACAAAGAGAAACAAGGGGTTGATACAGGACAGAATTGAGACATGCTTAATTTTTTTTTTTTAAAAAAAAGACATACTTCTGAGCTTGAAATTTCAGGACAAAAGGTAATAGACTATTTAGTGCATTCAGAGTGTTTCCAAAAAAAGTATTTTGTCACTGTTCTACACTAGTTGATTTGAACAAGCACTGCTCCAGATATATTATGTATATATCCAGCTGCTACTCTACTTGTGGCTGGTGTGAAGTAACGATTAGGAAAGAGGCAGCATAAAAATAAAATAAATAGGGAGAGACGGGCCTTAAAGTAGTGTTTGAAAGAACAGTTTTACAATAGGAAGGCTGTCTAGTTATGCTCCAACCAATGATTTTCCTTGGGCCAAGGAGCTTTAGTGTGATTTACTTTGAATCCCAGTTGAAATAATTCACTGTACAATGAACTGAAGGGTATTCTGGAGCAAAGTGTTTTCACCATTCAAATAAACAGACAAGTGATAAGGAGGTGAAATGATGCTGGCCTGGCTCACAGGTGTGTGTCCGATCTCATACGTGTTTCAGTATCAAATCTTCTTTAGTACAGCTGATTAATCACTAGCAGCAATATGTATTCAGCTGTTTGAAAAGTATGATTGAAGTGGTCAGTAAACTTTGCTTTGCTTACTAGCAGCAATAGATAACACCAATCAAAAGGTTGCAAGTTCAAAGCCCAGGTTGGGGTGAGCTTCAGCCCAGTACACTGTCCACCTAAGCAATTTGAAAACAGCTATGAGTAGAGAAATTAGGCACAGCTTAAGCGGGGGGGGGGGGGGGGGGGATTTTACAGCACCCTAAAAAAAGGAAATACCAGCAAATGCCAGCAATCAAAAAATGAGGAAGTTTGTGATCAAGAGCTCTTCATCATAGAGGATGGAGTGAAAGCACCCTGTGTCTGGAATTGAGCACAACCTCCAGAATGCCAAATTTGGGAAAACTGCTGACATATACCTCTATCTGTTATCTGCCCTGTCTGTTTAGTGGCACTGAATTTTTATCATGTATGTGTTCTGTGATCTGCCCTGATTCCCCATTAGGGTGAGAAGAGCAGAATATAAATGCTGTAGATAAATAAATACATTATTTGTACTGTTCTTATCAGGGGCACATCTACACTGACAACTTAATGCTCCTTTCCATGGATTGTGATATTGTGGGACTTCAACATCCATGCTGAGGATGCCCTGTTGGGGTTATTTCAGGACTTCATGGCTGCCAGGACATTCATGGGTCTGTCCCAAATAGTATTTAGTCCCACACATGCTGCTGGACACACTCTAGACATTGTGCCCTGTACAGGTCAAATTACTACCTGTTGTCATGGTTAAATTAGTACCTGGTCAAGTTTAGACTTGCTGGGATTAAGAGCATTCACAGGGGTACATGACCCATTAAGATGCCTGCTGTAGGAGCCTTATGTCCATTTTTGCAATGTGTAAGTTCTTCTATAAGCAATTTAAAAAATGCAAGACTGTAACAAAATTGACCAAGGAAAGTCTACATCTCCTAATTCATGACACTAAAATACTTGGACTTGGTGCACAAAAAATGAAACTATACAAATGTACTTTGTATCCTTTACTTCAATCATCTTCTAAGACAGCTCATTCTTATTTATTCTCTAAAGATAGAATATAAGTCCCAGAGGCATCAAGTATGTTGCAGTGGTTTCATCATTGAACTAAGACTCTGGAAATAGGGATTCAAATCCCTATTTGATCATAAAAACCAACCTGAGGCCATTCAAACAAAAAGCAAAGGTAAACCTCTCTCTGAACAAATTTACCCAAGAAAATTCAGTGACAAGTTCACTGTGTTTTCAGCCTAAGTTGGAAACAACTTTAAGGCACACAAGTCTTGGAACAAATATTTATTATCATTTTTATAGTTCTTTTTCTATGCAAGGTAGCCTGGACTGGCATGCAAATTTTCTATTCCCGTGCTCATATTCTTACTGTGATGTACATGGTCTCCCCACACTATCTCATTTGGCTCACACTTGAAATAAGTTTCCCTATAATTCTTTAGAGCAGTGGTTCCCAGCCTGTGGTCCGTGGACCACCAGTGGTACACAAAAACTAAAATATGAGCCGTGGCCTCACCATTACTACACCATTGCAATGAGAGGGATTGATCTCACGAAACCCTCTTACAGTGCTGAGGTTTATTAAATATGGCTTTCTATGGGTGAGCAGATAGTGACTACTGGGTGGCATATGTTCTGTATCAGAAACTAGAGCTAATGTGGTCTATCCAATGCAATATTATGAATCAGCGCCTCAAAAAAAAACCTGAATCTAAAGTTGACCAAAACTGATTTGTAACCCTTTTAATGTTAATGTTGGAGAATGGTCCCTGGTCAAAGTGGTCCCTGATAAAAAAAAAGGTAGTGAACCACTGTTTTAGGGTGTCTATGACCCACAGATATGAGTCTTTGAGCCTGTAGAGAACCACATCTGGAAAATTCTGGGGAGTCCACAAATATTCTTTAACTAATTAAATATTGCATGGGACTCAGAAAGGTCATGTGGTTTCTTTTGGGAAATGTTACTAAAGGCAGTAGCATTTTGTTTAAATAAGACTTGGTTTGGAAAATATTTGTGTTCTTTATGAGCACTGGCTTCCTAAGAACTATATTTCCATTATTGTCCCTTCTAAGAGCAGATGGTTGGAATTATTTTATTTTATCATAATAGCAATAAATCTGTAAGGAAGTTTAGGCTGAAAAGACATAACTTACATACAAGCTGTTCTAGCAATCATTCAAGATGAGCAAGGATTCTAATCATGGTGGTACAACTGCAACCTTCTCACTCGCTTTCAAGCCTGAACAACTTCCCAAACTATGAACTGACGATTTTCACTGTTCTTCAGATGGCTATCAAAAATAAGAGCTCACTATGTACAGTTGGTAGACTTTAATCGACTATGAGTCTCTTCTGTCTTTCCAAGGATATCTACTAAACCATACTATCTGATTTTCACTTAATGCTGGCGGCTCTCAATCCTTTTTACCTGAGATATTTTAATCTAGAGATTTTACACAAGTACAAAACAAGTGAGACATGTATGGAGCACTAAACCAATTCAGAATATTGAAATATTCACTACTTAATCCAAATTGGTATTCAGAAATGTGTCAAACTCTACTTCAGTAAGTTTAATAGTTTTTACACAATGTGTAAGGCTTTCAGAGCAGGAGTGAGAATCCTTTTATTGAAACTGAAGTTCTCCTGAAGATAGAGCCTGGTAAGGAATGCCGGGAGCTACTATTCAACAGCTACTGGAGAGTATATTATTCTTAGATTAATTTAGAAGTGAAAATAAGATGTATAAACCAAGAACTAGACTGATATTTTAACTCCATGAGTGGATAAATGTATTTATAGAAACACTATTACATTCTAGACTGTTTTATAGGATGCTGCACTCAAAGTAGAGTTGTGTCAAATACACAGGATGTTGCCAAAAGATGGAACCAGTTTCAAAACAGTATATTTCATGATGGCAACATGTTACAATCACATAAAAGTTACAAATGCTTTAATAAGTTATTAAGCTATCAAGTTTTACTAACCATTTTGAGCCAGAAACACATCTAAAAATTAACTGAAAATTGAGAATATTTCATCAGCCTCATGTTGTGAGGTTGCCATCTTTCAATTGATTGAAGCCAGGGGTTGCTTGTTTACTAGGAGAGACATCCCACAGCGATCATTTGAAACTTTACGCTCCACCCTTTCAAGCAGTTAATTTAATTCAAGGGAAGGTCATGGTTGCAGAAAAATTTCAAATTGAGTCCATCTTTTTGAAACACTCTATATAGTAAAATAGAAAAAAAATATTTTTGCTCCCAATCATACACAAGCTGTAGAATTTTAAAAAGTTGTACTGTGTCTTATAACAAAACACAGCAAATAGTACATGACTGATAAATGTAGAAAGCCATGAAACTGAAAATAGAATGAAATAACATCCCGTTTTGTTATAGTTTTAATCTATTGTCAGGTTGCCGATTTGATATATGATGTTTTAAACATGTAAGGCATTGAATTTTGCCATGGATTATGTTGTGAACTGCTTTGAGTCCCCCCAGGGGTAAGAAAAGTGGTGTATAAATGCAATAAATAAATGAATATTAGTTTCTGGCAATGTCCAAGGAGAGGAAGCTCCAACGGTTTTGTTATGTGCCTCTGTCATTTCTTCTTTACTATTATCTTCTCCAATGATTCACAATTTTCTGTATGCCACTGGGTCTGCCTTGCCTGTCCAGTCCTTCTAAACTGTGATGCATAGCCATAAAAGCCCACTGAAGTTGAATCTTCCTTAAATACTGGTAATGAGGACATCATCTTTGATCTGCAGCCTAACTTACAGGGAATAGGGCAGTTCATGTGGCACTTACAGTACTTCTCTGCCACAATAGCTTGTTTTTCCCTCCCCATCATATGTTTATCCTACTCCAAGTCATGGTATTGGCAGCAATGTTTCTGTCCCACTATGGGATGGGAGGTGAGAATAGAAAATGAGGAGGAAAAGAATACTTCCCAAAGAATTGCAGTTGGGAAACATGGTACCATATTTCTCACCCAGAACTGAGTTCTACAGATAGTTCCTCCTTCCCCGAAAAAACAATGAGGAACAGACTCACTGAGGAAGAGAAAGAAAAAACACTAGGATATGGATAACCAATGGACCAAATGCTCATTATTTGCTTGTTTGCAGATAGAAAATGCTAAATGGAAAGCTAGGACATGTAGCAGATTCTAACAATTTAATGACTTAGTTGGTTTATTTTGTTGCTTTAGTGACCCGTACAAACTAAATAATTTTAATGATTATTCATAATATATTTTAGTGTGTCCAAACTATTTTGTATAGCAGCAATAGTTGGTCTCCATAATTCCTATAACAAAGCTTATTATCATCACATATTTCAGATAGAAATAGGCTAAGAAGGAGAGAAAGCAGTGCTTAGTCTTAACAACACATTTATGACCGACGCTAGATTCCAAACAGAAACTTCTACATTCATAGCTCAGGCTCTCTAGTACGTGTGCACAATATTACTATCTTAAACGATGAATAAAACTGCAATGCTTTCATACTCAGCTAGCCTTTATTCTGAACTCCCTACTTTATGTCACCATGTTTTTTTTAAGTATATACGTATAAAGAAAAGGGCTTAAGTTCTTTCTGAAAGAAGGAAACACGTACATATGGTTAAGACTCTGAATAACATCTTTCAACACCGTTTAGCAGCTCCAATTTTTGCAAATGCATTTGATTTTATCTGGAAACTTTTTGACATTAGAAATCGCAGAACTGTAGTTTCTCATTATGTTTGCTGCCAGAATCTGTGCTGAGAGGCTCAGTTAAAAACCATGTATTTCTAATTATTACCACATGCCTCCAATCCTAGGCAATGGAAAAGTTATTGGTTCTGACAGCCCATTCTCTCAATGTGAATTCCAAAGGAAAACTCAAATTTTTGGCCAAACATAACATTTCATCAATCTTGTTCTACTGACTGCAAAACCAATATCAAACATAAGATCGCTAATGGCTTTTTACTATGTTGTTCCCAAGCTTATGTGCTCTGATGAAAGATGAATGGGAACAAAGGCTTCTCCAAAGTATTTAGAAATTAGTTTTTTGAACCAGGAAATAATGCATAAAGTTAAATCGAACGCTCTATGCACTGATGACAGAGTTCAGCTTAAATCAACAAAATATATACAGGCAAACAAGAGACAGAGGAATGGAGACAAAACAAAGAGCATATTTGAAAAGGAAAGCTGAAGCTCCCAAAGAGAAAATAAAGTTAAGCAAGCCACAAAGCTAGCAGAGAAGCCTGCATGTTACTGTTGAAGCAACCAGACTGTGGGGATGTGAAGATCAGATCTGTATGTAGAGACAACAGAGTAATGCTAGGTACCGGTGACAAAACATTTTTTACATACTATCTTCTTTTAGTGTTATTTATCCAGGCAAAATGACAGTGGATGCCATATATATGTCTGTAATCCTGTTTATCGAAGTGCTTTATTAAATATTGCTTAGGTTTCAGTCCTGCACACATTTTTCACAGAGCTTGAAAAAGATAATGCTTGTGGAAAAGTGATCATGTTGGTGGGGAATTCTGAAAGTTGAAAAAAGTGATAACACTAAACGGAACTTTTCCAAACTCTGTTTTTCCAGGGAGGTTTATTTCCTTTTTTGAGAAGACATAGGCTTAAATTCTGGATCTTCTCTGTGGACTGCAGGATATTGGCACTGACTAACCACAATGTTCTGGGGAATTAGACAAAACATGGAAGATTTTAATTAAAGATCAATTAACTGAACATAACAAATATAAATATCTTTCAGATCTGTTTGCTGTGATTCAAACTACAGGTTAGGGATGCCTTATTGCAGGCCCATAGCCAGGATTTTGATTGGGGGGGGGGGGCTGAGGATCTACCCTAGCAAACCTTTTGTATCGTTATCCCAATACCCCCATGCATATGGGATATATTGAGCATAATGATCAGATCAAGATATAAATAAACATAACAGTTTAAATAATGTACCAGTAAGGCCTTATCACGGACCACCCTGAGAATTGGGGAGGGGGGTGAAACCCCTCAACCCCCCCCCCCTCCGGCTACATGCCTGCCTTATTGGAATACTTTCTCATGTGAAAAAACTTCCAAATATGACAAATACTGCAGAAATAGAAAAATGTGGTTTTCACAAGGATTATGATTTGTTTTTATGTGGAGCCTATTAAAAATATTTTCTCATCAGCAGCCTGAAGTGGTACAATTCAAGAATATTTAACTCTGCTAGATCATTCTGCAAAAATGTATGCTAATTCTTGTTCCCCGCTGATGAGTGCTAGATTATATCTACAGTTGAGTATCCCTTTTCAGAAATGTTTGGGACCAGATGTGTTTAGGCTTTCAGATTATTATTATTATTATTATTATTATTATTATTATTTGAAACACAACAAGATGAGTCTAGAACAGACACTCTGCTGGCTATTGTATTGGATCACACATTGGACAATTATTATTATTATTATTATTATTATTATTATTATTATTATGGTATTGGAATACCTGTATTTGCAAATAAAAACATAATGAGTTATCTAAACAGGAAATTCATTTATGTTTCATATGAACCTTATACAATAGCCTGAAGTTAATTTTATACAATATTTTAAATGATTTTGTCCATGAAACAAAGTTTGTTTACATTGAACCATTAGAAAGTAAAGGTGCCAGTACCTTAGCAACTCATGTGGGCAATCTAAATATTTAAGAATTCTGGATGAGGGATGCTCAACAGGAGTCACAGAATAGCAAGAGGAACTTTTGTTTTCATGGTGAGAGCGGCTTTAATGTATATGTGTTATATTGATAATTTTATATCTATGTTTTGCTTACTTTGTATGTTTTTGTGTTATTACAATTGGAAACTGCCCTGAGTCCCCTAGGGGAGATAGAGCGGGATATAAATAAAGTTTTTTTTTATTATTTTATTATTTAAAACATTTTAATTTCACTTTCTCAATTTTGATTAATGAGACTCATCCATGACACAACTCTATATGGTTAGGATTTAGCATTTTTATTGATTGGGCTTTGTCACAATTGTTGGGGCAGGAACAGGAAAAGAACTATGGAGATGCTAGTTAAATGAGTGTTAGGTGCCTAAATAAATGAATTGGAATATTGCTAATTGCCAACACAAGGGGGTTATAATACTGCAAAATTAGCAAATATGTGATTACAGGGTTTTGGGGACTGGTAACTTGTGGAGGCAGGGCCAAATTGATCCAATATTCAAAGAGTGAGATAAAGCTGATGGTGGTTGTGTGTGTGTGCTTTTCTTTTTAAAAAAAAACCCCACACGCAAGTGAAAGCATGTTCCATGATTTAATTTAAAATGAAATAGCTGCAATGTTCATTCTTCTATGAGTTACAAAATGGTAAATGTACACTTAATATATTACTATTGACCAGGGGATTTAATTTAGGGTGAGATAATTAGCTCTTTCCATCTTCTTTTCTGTGAAATGGCAGAACATATAATGAAATGAACAGAAAATGAGACAAAGATGTGCAGTTGGATACAACTGGGAAGATCACATACAGACTGTCTGAGGCATCTCCACAGTAGGTATTGGGCAGAGTTTTAGGTATTGGGCACAGCTCCTTTTAGCATTGTCAAGGTAAGTAATGATGCTCATTTTTGGCAATCTATTTCTGAAGGCTAGTATATTGTATATGATTGCATTCAATTCACAAAAAATGTTATCTGTGTTAGTGGCTTGTCTGTTTTAACTACTTATATGTTTGAGGAGGGAGGAAAGAAGTATATAAGGAAGGATTTTAAAATAGTAACCTGGACAACTTCTTAGAAATTATGTTATCACACAAATATTAATGAAAACATAATTGAGATTTCCAAGGGAGAGTCAAATCAGTGGAAGAAAAACTTTTGGCAATCTTTTGACTGAGATATCTGTGTCAAAGTCATTTAAGAACACAGACACATGGGCCTACATAAAACATGTTTCAGGGGTGGGGAGGGGAAGGGACTTAGTCCTATATTAATGTGCATGCATCAAATCTCCAAGGAAATTAATATAGGGTATGCTCATACTGTCTGCATTACTCTCAGAAGTAGTTTAGTGGTACATACAGCAGCCATCCAAAGTTCTTAGTGGGGTGCTGCCACTTGGAAGAATTGGAGCTTCATGTAGAAGCTGCATATGCAAGCACTTTCATCTCTATGAGTGTGGCAGCTTTTTTGGGTGTCCATTATATTCAGGAACATCATGAGAGCCATGGGTTCAGGTCCAGTGCCTCTACCTGAGCACAGCCTTTTGGTTTTTGCTGCACACTGCTAAGATAGTAACATTGGAAGGGTTTTTACAGATTTTAAGATAGGGATGGATCATAAGATCCATATTTGTATAACATCTGCACAGAAGTAGTTATTTTCTGATGGACAGAATTTTAGCACAACAAATAGCTTAACTCTCAGATCTGATAACAAGTTAATAATAGCAGGGTTATCTTCAAGACTATGCAAGCTGAGTCCTGGTATTGTCCAGACTTCCCTTGCAGAACAGGAGATACTTTTGTGACTTGCACCTTAGCATGGCCCAGGTCTCTAAAATGTAGTGTGACAACTTTTAAAAAAGACATTTGATGTCAACAGGACACACACAAACACACAAACACACACAGAGAGGAGTGCATCATGGTGTGTCCGTGAGTCAGATGTCACCATCATGGCGGGCTGTTTAACGTCACACAACCACGCCTGGACTTTTTTTTATTTTAAGACTTACTTTCTGCCTCGGGTTGAGTTATAAGTCCCGCCGTATTTCTTCCGGTTAAGGATGAGAGCAGCAATTTCTGGCACGTAGCGCGCAAACATTGCCTACATGCATGAAACAAAAACAAAAAAAGAAAATGGCATGCAGAGAGTGTTCTACTGCACCAGAGGCAGCAGAGCCTCTTGGAATACTTACTTTCTTCCACTAACCGCACTATAGGAACCACCATATTTCTTGCGGTTTCCTATTAACTCTATGATTTCAGGGACGTAGCTGGCAAACATGGCCTAAGGAAGAAGATAGGAGACAGAAGAAAAGACTAAAAAGAGAGGCCAAAGAAAGGGGGATGATGAATATTTTAAGAAGATATATTATCTTTAAGATCCGAAAATGCAAAAGACTTAGATCCATAAAAGATTTTTTTCCCAAAAGGGTTTTTTAAAAAATGTTTCTTTTTATAAAATCAAAACAAGAAGGTTGAACACAAAAGTTGGTCTTGAAGAGATGCACATCTGAGCAACTAAAGAAAATGATCAAAAGATGGAGAAAGGCACACAAAACAAAACAAAACAAAAATCCAAGAACAAAATGAGGTCAACGTAGCAACCAATTGACAAAGCACTGCCATGGCTACAACTGTCTGAAGGGGGGCAAGCGGAAATATCCAAAGATTACAGACCGCCAAAATGCCCCAACAAAGACAAAGCAAACAAAAAAGCATGGGTTATTTACTATGCTACTAAATTACAAAAGACTGGGAGAATCCCCCGTTATCAAAGAAAACAAGATGGTAGCAGAGGCTTTCCTCCACACGCATGTGAATGAACATGGTGTAGTTAAAATAATACATATTTTTAAAAGTTTGCCTTTTAAAAAAGTTGTTAAGAACATGGAAGAATGCAAAAGAAAAAAGTGATGAGGAGGGGAAATGTAATCTGCCATGTTTTGTCCAACAAACATTTTGCGTGTGGCTGGATACTTCTAAGAGCTGCTGCCAGCGAACTTGGCCTCATTTTTGGTTCAACATTAGAAATAAATGCATATAAATATATTGCATTTATAATGCACTTGGTAGATGCAACATCCCTTAAAAGAGATGTATATGAGATATACGAAACTATGTAAGAAGACTTACACTGCTTATGTGACTTAATGTACGTAGTACATATAGGATAGGCTGAATTTTATACGTTACTTACCTTGTAAAATGTATATCTTAGTACTAGGAATGCTGTTTTTTAAAACAAAAATTTGCAATGGTTGCCACAGTATCTTTGACACTGACAGAAAAATAACAAAGGCAATTTGATTAGAAACAAGTTAAAGATCTACTTTTGTTCCATGTACTTACTCAGCATGTTCAAGCACAGCAGAGACATAACTTGCTGACCTGTTTGGAAATGTGTACTGATAGCATATGTTAGCACCATGTTACCTTGCATGGTTGCTGTGTATTGAAATGAACAAGATCATCGTTTTGCCATTGTCTAGAACGGGCAAGCGGCTCTTTAAAGATGGTCCTAAGCCACAGTGTTTGTTGGAATATTGGGAAGGAACACAGAAGGGAGGGGGGTTCTTGAAACCGCAGCTAACTTTAAATTATCAGTATTATAATCACCAAATTAAAAAACCGCCAGTAATTATTAAGTTAATATTACAAATTCTTCTGGAACTTTCTGTATCTGCATGCATTACATTTTAAGGATTCAACATCAGTTAAATAAACAGTTATACAAAATGCAAGTTTTTCCAATATATTTTGCAATATTTTAAACAGCTCATCCATATAATCACTGCTAACGTCACTGAAAAAGAAATCCAACACAAAATAACATAAGAATTTTACCAATCCCCCGAGGATGAAGAAGACCATGAAAAGGCGACCAAGGGTTGTTTTTGCATAAACATCTCCATAACCAACAGTGGACATAGTAACCATTAGTAAATAAACACATTCCCAATATGTAAGCGCTTGGTTATTTTGGAAGTTTTCCCATGGATCCCCTGAGTTCTCCACCTACAACAGAAAAATAACAGCAGATAAATGTTTGGGATTCTGCAAAGTAAAAGAAGAATATTCCCTTCCATACATGAATAGCATGCTGGTGAACTCTGAAAGGTAGAGGGTTAGCTCCTTGCTCATACATTAATCTGTTGCATGTTCAGAACCAATTTTTTCTCTCTTTTTGCCATACATTATTTTGGATATGTCTGCAAAGCAAAATATGCTTCGGTTTGGGAACATACAGACACAACTAAAGTATTGTACAAATAATTATTGTAAGAAACAACTAACATATTACTAGTATTACATAAATGTCAGTAATATGTTAGTTACTTGTTATAAATATGCACAAGTATCCTGCCTGTAGTGATGAATGTTAGTGGCTTTTACTGAGGAAAGAGTGCCACCTCGTGGATATTTACTGACTTTGACAAATGCACTTAAAGATGTGTTTAATTCCAGAATTGCTTAATTGTTAGATTAAGACAAAATTAAAAGCAGTTTTGATTTTTATTCCTATCCCCCCACCACACACACACACACACACACTAATGTTATTACTGTGATGCAAAAAAGCTTGAGTGACAGCAAGTTGGAGCTGAGTGGGGTAGACATTTACTTTAATGTTTCCTGTACTTTTTCCCCTCCATATCAGCTAGCAAGACCAAAGATAACTGAAAGTATTTGGAAACCTGCATTGGAATTTTTCTAATAGTTGTGAATCATGTGGTTGGATTTTTTTTTATCATGGGTGGAAAAAATATGCCCCCCCCCCACATTGTCAAAAAATAGGAAACTGCCTTTTAAAACACTGTATTTGTGAGCATGCATTAGACAAGACAAACAAGGTTCAGAAAAGTCATAACAATGATAAGGAATCCATGACACCACCACCATAAGTCTTTTCAAATCATACTTACCAAATGTATAAATCCAGCTGCTGTCAGCCATGTGCTAATAAATATTGAGCACAGATTCACCAACTTGATGGAATTACTGGGTTTTTTTTAAAGTGAAGAATAGAGAAAAAAAGAGGTTCTTAGAGTTGTTTTTCAGCTGAGCTTCCTTTACTAAATATAATTTTTTCAAGAACTAATTCTGGTATCATGGAGATTCATCACTTTCCCTCTAGGACTTCCTGTCCTACTTTATGTGTTAAGGCATCAGGCTAGCCAAATGGATGCCATAGTCAACTCAACAAACCACATGCCCAAATAGAAAGAAATTCCAAGGTGAGAATCTCAGTATTTGATTTGAAGAATGCTTTGGAATCTTTCTCAAACTCCATGGTTTGTTTAATTGCTCGTGGAATCATTTCTTTGTGAATACAGATCAAGTCTCCCTTATCTGGAATCCAAAATCTGAAACATTTCAAAATCCAAAACCTTTTGCTTCCAGCTTCTCACTTTCATTTTTGGGATAAAGAGGGCTAGTTACAAATTAAGTGTCCACTGAGTTTGTCTTTTTTCTGATTGGGAAAGAGGAGATGGGGAAGGGGGAATCTCCATTCACACAAATCTCTATAAACAGTAGTTATCTCAAATCTTGGCCCGGCCTTCTTAAGTTTTTCAATTGCCTTGAACAGGCAGGACTCTTTTAATATATGTGTGTTATGGCGAATATTATTATGCTTATATTTTGTTTTGTTAATCTTATGGTTATGTTGTTTTTACTTTGTATGTTTTGTGATGTTACCTGTGAATTGCACTGAGTCCCCTCGGGGAGATGGAGTGGTATATAAATAAAGTTTTATTATTATATTATTATCACGGGTACTTCTGTTCTTGTCTTTTATCAGGCTAATGGCCAGTAGGGGGCATGCTGGAAATAGCCAGAAAAGTAAGCATTGAGTGACCTCATTGGCAGGTGGGGATAGGGAGGAGGAGTTTGATATTTCTTCTCAACTACTGTGCAAAATGGACAGTGCTGAGTGTGCTGATAGCTGAGGAAGATACAAGAATCTGCTTTTTACAGGGGGCCTTGGATAAGTGGCCTACTTCCCTCTTTTCTCTTTCCACTGTAAGGATGCCTTGAGGACAAAAAAAAATCATCAAGTGCTGGACATGTGACTAGCCCCCTTTGCCCCTATCCCTCATTCTCTATGCAAATACAGGAATTCAAAACCAATAATCTGTCCCGAGCATTTCAGATATGGGAGACACAATCAGTATATATGCTGAGAATAATCAGTAGTCTCCAGTCCATAATACCCACAAAGTATTTCTTCATTATGCCAAAATTATCTTCAGTTTGGGATTTGATTTCTGCTTTCCAAAAGAGTGATCAAGGGAAGATGAACATATATTTTAAACTAGACTGCTACATTTCAAAGTACATTTAAAGATACACAGCCATGGAGCATAAATCATCAGGCACAGCTAGGACAAAAAGAAACATGGCAAGGAGCAATCCATATCTGAAAATCACATAAACATTCTGTCTGTTTTTGTCTCAAGTGACATTGTGGGCAAATCTTTACTCCTACTTTACTGGGCCCACATAAATGGATTGGTATTGTATGACTGTGTCATTTGAGCTAGGTGTTGCCCACCAATCCTCTACCCAAGGGCATGGCATATATCTTTTAAATAGCCCATTTGAATAATTTAAGTATCATTTTAAAGTTTATGATTCATAGTAATAACTTATGAATTTATGACAAACTATTTGCTGGCCTTCTGAAAATGCTTTTAATTGATTCTTTAATGGCTATCTTGTATGTTTATACATAAGTGTTCAATGCCTGTGCATGAGATGCCTTTGTCTTTTCAGCCAGGGTTCTAAATATAGATGGATTAGGCACCAACATTTTCCTGCTTTTTAAGCTGTTTGAGACATCTGTGCAATCCCTAATTCTGACCGAGCCCAGTCTAAGCTCCTGAAGTTTTACTGAAACCTCATTTAAATCACCAAAGAGGGGGAGAAAGTAATCAGTTTATATTGCTTCACTTTAGTCAGTTTAGGAAACTGACAGGGGAGAAAAAATAATGTAGGTACACAACTGTGTATATTTTCAAAGTTAACTATATTAACATCAAATATGCAATGCCTGTTGTGTTGGCTTTCCTCCTCAGGAACAGGCAAGTTTTTAAAATATTATTTGCTCAGATCTAATTAGTAGACCAATATACATGAAAGCAGGTTTTTACATGAGATTAAGAGTGTGTGTTTTGAATGTTAGTCTATGACTCTAGTGACTAGGCTTCACATCCCGGCACAATCATGAAAACTCACTGGGTGACCCTGGGCACATCACACACTCTCGACTCAGAGGAAGGAAAAGAAACCCCCTCTGAATAAATCTTGGTAAGACTCCACCATAACCTCTACACACACACACACTCCCGATACATTGCTGTAATCTGGAAAAAAATCTTGAAGGCACACAATAGCAAAGTATAACACACTGCTCCTAGTTTAATCCACTTCCTCAGAACATCAAACTGTTCAAAATGGGAGAAAGGAAAGGAACATAACGCACCAATTACCGTCTCCCACTAAGTACCCAAATATCTAGTTTGGGTTGGGTAGCTATATTGACACTCTTTTATCTCAATAACCACTTAAAAATAGTAAACCCTTTCCTTAATATACAGATAATTTGAAAGAGACAAACAACTTTCTGCTAACAAGTGGTTGCTCCCATGCTGTGGAACTCCCTTCTCTGAGAGGCTAAGTCAGATCCCTCCTTGCTTTCCTTTCACTCACAGGCCAAGACATTGATATTCAGTGAAGTTTTTAATGTGGAAACAAGATATCTTTTATTGGGGGGGGGGGGTATTCTTTTTAATATTGTATATGTTTATAAATATTATTTTATGCTGTTTTTTCTTTTGATTTACCTTTTAATAATTTTTAGAATTTTGTAAATATTTTAATTGCCAGTTTAGGTCTTATTCTGAGAAAAAGGTGCCATACAAATGCAACTAATAAATAAACAACTTTCCCCACACAGCTGATTTTCTAGGAATGAAGGAATTATGAATGGGTTACTGACACTCTTACAACCTTATCAGACACAGGGAATGTGTGTCTTCTCCCTGCCTCTCTCCTCTGCCAGCATGTTTGACTCTACGTCCAAGTTTTCACCTACTACATTGTTTTTCAACCTGATATAGTAGACCTAATATAGCAGACAAGCACTGGCCCCATATTTATTCCAAATGATCATAATGTCTTGGAAATTGCCATGAACTGTTGCAGACCAACATCATCACACCAGTGAGAGTACCATTTGTCTACTATATTCACTCAAGGTCCTTCCACACAGCCATGTAATCCAGACTATCAAGGCAGAAAATTCCACTATATCTGCTTTGAATTGGGTTATCTGAGTCCACACTGCCAGAACAAAGCAGAAAATGTGGGATTTTATTCAGCTGTGTGGAAGGGGCCTCAGCTACTCCTTCCTGGTAACATTCCAGCACATGGGCAGTTGTCTACACTGTAGAGGAAGAAGAACATCCCTGCAGTTACACTTGCTATTTAGTGTATTTTCCTTTATAAAAGGAAATATATTATCATTATAGAAGGATTGATCCACTGGCATGAGTGGGAATAGGGAAGCACTCACATGGATGTCACCATAGTTTGTCCTTTTGTATTTATTGCCTGGAAGCAATTTCTAAAGGGTGAAACGACTTGGGTTTAAAAAATTGCTTCTCAATATGGCATCTCCACCTAGTTTTCTTTTTTCCTTCCTGTATGCATACTGTGATCAGATTGGAACAGTTACTTTTTTGGATTATCATTCCATAATCACTTAGTTGTAGGGACAATGGGAGTTGTATACCAAAAAGCTTCTGAGAGTTCTAGTCCTAAACCTTCAAAACCAGTGGTTCTCAGCCTATGGGTCCCCAGATGTTTTGACCTTCAACTCCCAGAAATCTTAACTACTGGTAAGCTGGCTGGGATTTCTGGGAGTTGTAGGCCAAAACACTTGAGGACCCACAGATTGAGAACTACTGTTTAAAACAATTATTTCTGAAGCTCTTCTCTTTCCTTTTTGCTTTCCCTTGCCTGCTAAATCACCACATCCCATGCTGAAGTGCTACTCTGGAATAACAAAACCAGAGCCAGATAAGCTGCCTTTCTATAAAGTAAAACTTGGAAAACTTCTGAATAGCGTTAAAATCAAATTATACCAGCAAATTAAATCAAATATACATACAATGTTGTACATATAATTTGCCTAATGTATTCTTACAGAATTTGGATGAAGCACATCTGGATCAAGCAATGGAAAACTGTAATTTAAAAGTACTAACTTGAAATCTCAAGTGGAGTTGTAAATTTTAAAAAAAGTGCCAACTCCAAAATGCATAATCAATCTATTTGCTGTCTATCCCATACAGAGGAATGGGTGTATACTGCAAATAAGCCTGAGAGTGGGGAGTAAAGAAAAATGGGTGAAAATCCTTCAGTCACTTAAGAGATATAACTCGGTCGCTTATATCTACAAAATAAGGATTTAAAAAGCAAACTTTGGAGAGAAGTAGAGTGCATATTGTTTTAAAAGTTCTGACAAATGGTATTTCCTAAAATCTGCTATAAATACCCTAAAAAAATATTCATCTTATACTGCAGTGTCAGTAAACTGAATGCAAAAGAAAAACCCTTCAAAATGTGGTAAGATGTGAAATGCAACAGTGTTTTCAATTTATGTTTGCTTTCATGTGCATTGGATATGTAAAGTATAAGCAGGAATTAACTAATCAATGAATGCTGTCAAGAAACCACACGAGCAGAGTTTTGCAAGGGAAAACTATCAAACTTTACAAGAAGCAACAGTATGTGACTGACCAAGCAGATGTGGATTCTCCAAGCACAGTTAAGCATTTTGTTCATTACAGCTGTAGCACTGTCATTAAACATGCATAGGACTATACTGTAAATCCCTGGATATCCTATCACATAAGGAAAGGACAATTTATAAAACAGAAGCAGACTCCCCATGATGCTGCTGCAGATAAAATCATAAAGAAGTTGTCATCTGAATTGCAATGTTAGGAGCAGAAAAAACTAACATAAATTTTGCTTATATTTGTAAATTAGATATAGGGCTAAAGATTTTCATCCATCCATCCCTCCCACTGTACTCAGCCACTATGAAAGAGATCAAAAGCACGTAACTCCTTACCTTGTTTTAAGGATATTCAGAAACTGCAAAATTTCTGAGAACTGTATCAGTCTAAGAGCTCGTAAAAATCTTAAACCTGTAGTTGAGAAAAAATGAACAAGAAAAGAAAGGTTTATTAGAAAATGTTCATCCTTACATGTGTTTCAGCGGCAAACATGAAAACAAAAGTGACTAGCATGGTGACAAATACCCTTGAAATATTGCTCCATATTAAACATTGCAATTATTTTGAGAGTTATTTTCAGAGAAACCGAAGTTTCCTTGCGGAAACGTTCCTGGCACTTAAAATATTAATTATAAAACTTATTGAAAAGAAATATTTAATTCTGAAATATCTCCCTAAAAGCCCACAATTCCTTCCCAAACTCTCTTGGAAAATGAGTGACTATGTGCCTACAGTAAGATAAAGACAACCACACAGTACATGTTTGTGATTAAGATGATAATTCTGTGACGTAAAACTTTTGTTGAAAAGCTTTGCATTGTTACTATAAACTTCTAACTTCTGCTGAGTGATCAATGCATTTGGGGTTAATATAGTAAAGCTTGTAATATGCTAGATTTTTTTTTAAAAAAAATGTATTTTTCTAAGAAAATCTATGAGTAAGTTCAGTGCTCTATGGATTCTCCCACAGCACAGATAAATATTGTAAAAGATTAAAGGCTTAAATTATTAAGGGAGATTTATGATGATAGGAAATAATTTTGTTGCAAATATCTCTCTCTCTCTTAAGAGAAGAGGTACATTGGGCATTATAAACACACAGCTTATGAAAGAAGAAGGAAAGTTTGGAGGACAAATGTCTGTACACGTGCAGTCAGATGCAGCACATTACATAGTCGTATCCTCAATGTAGCTTTCCTTTATTTCATCTCATATTATTATTTTAGTGTTTCTCATCATTCTCTTTAATAAAATTGAGGAATCAGTTTTGAAACACTCCCCATCATGTTTTTCTTATTTGTTGGGATTTTTTTTAAACCAAACCCTGTTATGTATTTGTTGTTCAAGTATCATTTTCTTTGTGGGGTTTCTTGTGTTAAAATTCTGAATTAAAAAAAATTTAAAAGGAGAATTTTAAAAAAAATTAAAAGGAGAAAGAAATGTAGAAATGATCAAGGGTCTGGAGAACAAGCCCTATGAGGAGCGGCTTAGGGAACTGGGCATGTTTAGCCTGAAGAAGAGAAGGCTGAGAGGAGATATGATAGCCATGTATAAATATGTGAGAGGAAGCCACAGGAAGGAGGGAGCAAGCTTGTTTTCTGCTTCCTTGGAGACTAGGACGCGGAACAATGGCTTCAAACTACAAGAGAGGAGATTCCATCCTAACATTAGGAAGAACTTCCTGACTGTGAGAGCCGTTCAGCAGTGGAACTCTCTTCCCCGGAGTGTGGTGGAGGCTCCTTCTTTTGAAGCTTTTAAGCAGAGGCTGGATGGCCATTTGTCAGGGGTGATTTGAATGCAATATTCCTGCTTCTTGGCAGGGGGTTGGACTGGATGGCCCATGAGGTCTCTTCCAACTCTTTGATTCTATGATTCTATGATTCTAGGCCTAAATCAAACTAGTAGTACCAACCAAAATTGTTGAAAGGTAAAGCAACATTCACAAATATCCCAATGAATTTCATTGGCTATTCTAGTTTGAACTATCAAATGGATTTAGCTTTAAAGATCTAAATAAAAACTGATTCAAATGTTTAGAAGATAGTCTAACATTTTATTTTATTTCTAGTGTCATTTCTAATTAATTAAGCCGACTCAGTGTACAGAATCATAGAACCTTAGAATTTGAAGGATTCACTAAGGCTATCCAGTCCATTCCCTGCCATGTAGGAATGCACAGCTAAAATACTACCAAAAGATTTCTACTTAAAGAGCTCTGAATATGGGGCATTCAGATCCTATTGAATCAATCTATTCTACTGTTGAACTGCACTTACTGTTTAAAAAAGAGTTCTTACTAATGTTTATGAGGAGCTTTACTTCTTTTAATGTGCATCTTTTGGTGAAGCAGCAAACAAGCTTGCTTCGTCTTCTACATGATATCCCTTCATATATTTAAAGATGACTATCAGGTCAGCTCTCATTGACTTATTCTCTAAGCTCCCAAAGTCATTCCCCATAAGACTTGGCAGACCTCTGATCATATTGATTGCCCTTCTTTGTACAGGTTCCACCTTGTCAATATCCTTCTGGAATGGTTAATGACCAGAATTGGACACACAATTTCAGATGAGGTTTGACCAAGGAAGAGAGTGGCACTACGGACGTCATCAGGACTAGAGAGATGAATGGAAAAGCAATTTGAAGAGTGGGAAAACATCTTACCCCATTATCTCCCAGCAGGGTATGTCTTTTGGGATGTCCAGCCATCCCACAACCTTTCCCATCTGCTTTCTGCTTCCACTTGGATCCCCCCCCCCCCCCCCCAATTTCTGGAAGCAGGAGTTAGGTAAGAACTAGACTTCTGAGAAGGGAGCTTTTTCTCCCTTGTAGCATGTTAGCAAAATGAAGTATCACAGAAGGCCACCTGGTGGCCTTCGGAAGTGGCCTTACATTATGGGATGGCCTCCGTGGGATTCTGTTTCACTAGCTGTGATGAGGTGGTAAAACTTCCCTACACTATTGTTGATGCAGCCCAGAATTCTGTTGTTACTGTCCATCTGTTTGGCTCCTACATCACACTGTTGAGTCATGTTTCACTTGTGGTCTAAGACTCTTAGCTCCTATGTGGTATTCATCTGCTCTTAGTCGCATTAACAAGTAGTAAAATCTTATTTGTTAAATAGTATTCTGATATCAACACAGCTGCTTGAGTAAAAGTGAAATAAAAAAGAAACATAGCCACAGAAACAAAAAAGCAAGAAAGCTGTTACCACATAAAATAATGTAGTGTATTTAGTGGTTACCATTTCCTCCTGAAAATCATGGCATCTAAGATGTAAATTTAAAAACCTTTATATTTTGCTTGGTCCTGCAACAGGACACTTCTGGATGTAATTTTGTAAACATCTCAAAAATAATTCTTAATTTTCAGTAAATCTAAACTAAAGTTTATTGCCATATAATTTATTTGTTGTTGCTGTTATTTCAAATATTTGCTATTCTTTTTCTAAGCCAGATGCACTTAACAAAAGTTTAGAAGCAATACAACAATAAAATAAAAATAGTAAGCAACTAATCATTAGCAGCAGTGTATTAATGTAAAACAGCGATCTATACATGTGATGACCTAAAAGAGACACATGCATATAAAAATGTTTGTGTTAATAAGCCACCATGTATGGCTGTGGCCCCATACATACAGGAAAGGCCCTGTCTCAGGTCACGACCCACTGCACACATTCTTACATAGATATAAAGATCCAAAGAAGACCTCTTTGTATAATAATAATAATAATAATCTTTATTTATACCCCGCCACCAATGGGGACTCGGGGCGGCTTACATGAGGCTAAGTTCGAACAACAGATTACAGGAAAATAAAACCAAAAATGCAAGCAACAAGGAACAACATCATAATTACATAAAAACATATGAATACATTAGCAATATAAAATTACAATAAACACAATCACAGTGACAGTGGGTGGGCCGCATGTGCAGGATAAAATGTTAAAAACTCTGGGTGAGATAAAAGGAGGAGCAGTTTATTTGCAAAGGAGAGCTCATAAATATTGGGTTGTAGAACCAAACTTGCCCATGGGGGGAGAACGTGTACTCTATTGACAGAAACATTGAGGGGAGCAGTAGTGTAAGGTTGTGAACCTACTCACAAAAGGCACAGTGGAGGAGCCAGGTTTAAGGTTCTTTTTAAAGGTTTCTAAGGTAGGGGCTTTCCTAATCTCTCTGGGTAATGAGTTCCAGAGTCGGGGGGAGGGGGCACAAAGGAGAAGGCTCTCTCCCTTGTGCCCACAAGACGAGCCTGTGAAACTGGCAGGGGTGAAAGGAGGGCCTCCCCCGAAGATTGAATGGCCCAGGTTGGTTCATGGAGTTTTAATGATTATGGAGATTCACAGGAACATAGAATCAGAGGATTGGAAAGGCACCCATGAGTCATCCAGTCCCCTACTCTATGCTGGTTCATGTGAGATAAAACAGACCTTGAGCTGTGATGATCCTGACAGTGTTTCAAACCGTAAAACTAGCACTGACCTACACTGTTTAAAAGTAACAAATCATGGTCCATTTACTTTGTTCTAGTCCATAAACTAAGTCTAATCCATAATCCAATCTGCAAATGCCACTGCACATTAACAACATATTGCATTCAGGTAGGATGCCAGAGAAACATACAGAATTGTGGCCAATCGATTTTCTTAGCTGACACACCAACCCAGTTGTTTAATGTTTCAGAAAACACGTAGACAGACATCAGTCACCTTAACCTGACTACTTTTCTGCCAGAGTACTATTCTGCTCAGAGCACTATTCTGTATTTTAATGGATACATTTTAAATGATTGTAAAGTCGTATATGGTTCAAATGTGTTCTTAAAATATTTTTGTAAGCTTTTACCTATTTATATCTATATCTTATCTTTACTTTCTCATTTGTGCCAGATAGGATGACAATGACAATGATGATGATAATGTTTTAGCACATGTGATGCATCACTTTTCCATGTAATATACACTAAGAAACCATTGTATTGTCTAGATCTAGATAGCATTATTTTAGGAAATGTGGGGAGAAAGCTTCTGTTCATGATGCCATAAGAAAAAAGCCCCCCTGGAATCAAAGCACTTTAGAAAGGCTTTTCAAGAGATATGTATTCACTAATCCCCCAGTCCTGATCAACAGGAAGTACCAGAATCAGCAAATGAACATTCTGTTGAAAAGTCTTTGTAGCGTTTTTGCTTATATGTGCAGAATGTTACTTCAATTGAGTTTTGTCCCAAATAAAAAATTGCCTGGAGAATCAAATCAAGAGAAGGATGCAGATGACACTGTAATACAATACTATAACATTGATACAATGAGAATACTGTTCAAAAGGTAGATGAACAATATGGAAATTAAATTCTAAAGTACTAGTGGTCCATTTAGGGCTGTTATACAGTTCTGAATAAAGCAGAATTGTACACACAATCCAGAAACCAGTGGTTTTGAACAGGGTCTCAAAACCTCTTCCAGATCCACTGCAATCCACAAACCTCTGAGAAAAATGTATTCCAGATTGATTTGGCTACCTCTGAGGTCCATGGTATTCAAAAATATAATTTGCAGAAGTGATAATGCAGAATTTTCAAACTATCAGTATACCAGCAAAGCTCACATAAAGGAAATGATAGATAGAACTTGCCACATCTTCATAATGGGCTATATTCGGCAGTTTAGCCCAGATCACTCACAGACCCGCCAGCTCCCATGAAATGATACCAGCACGGCTCCATGCGTGAAGGGGGCAGAGCCAGCACTTGCTGCCGATGCGGCAACACGCGAGGCCTTTACAAGCAATGGGGGGAAGCTGTGCACTCCATGCTTCCCCCCCATTGGATCAGCTGGAAGAGGAGTTGGGCGATGTGGGGGGGGGGGGGTAAGGGATGCTGGGTTCCCCATGCCCCCCCCCCCGCGACAACACAGAGCAACTCTGATGGCCATGTGAAAAGGTTGCAAATTGTTCCATGTGTATTGTCTCACAATTTCTCTCCCACTCCATCTCTTTCTTTGTCCACTAATCTTTGGGAAAATTATGGCTAAGGCTGGTGCACATTCATGAGCCTTAGCCACCCTTTTCTCCCCAAAAAAACTCCCCTTTAGCCAAACAATTTGAGTTTTTATTTTATACATCTCTTCTAATACTATAATCCCATTTTAGTAAATTAAATGAAAATAGGAAATTCTAATTTTGGTCTGAGGCTACAGCTCTAATTCACAGTAGTGTTAGTTGTAAATGGGTACAGGAGAGGCATGGACCTCTTTCTTCATAAAAAATGTATTCCTGCAGCAGAATCTTCCTGCGCAAGTTGAGAGAAGAGATCAGTCAAAAGACTGATCTTGACATAAAGCTAGAACACTTCTTCTGATAGGAGAATTGGAAAGCGGGCAGAGATGGACCAATGTAAAAGAGAATACAAATTCTTCAAAATCCAAACCTCCTCTAGCACAAGGACCCTGTCACAATGCTGGGAAAAATGTAGGCCAAGATGAGGGTAATCCTAAACAATTTCTGAACCCTCTATGGAGAGTTTAATTTGGTTTAGAGTCAGCTCAACTGGCTTTGGTTCTGTTTGCCGGTTAGGATTGCATCGTAGAAAAGCCCCAAAATAGCTGCCTCCATTATCCTCTTGACAAGTAGTGCATAAGGGTCTGCACCTAGTTCATGGGGTTCAGGCAAGATTAACAATCAAACCAGTACTGTAACTGCTAGTACATATGCCCATTTTTACAATGCAAAGGCAAGAGTTAATCCAATTGGGTGGGGAAAATATGCAGCAATTAGTTTCAAGACTTATTTCTGTATAGTTAGAAGTCATCTGATTCAAAAAGCTTTTGATTTGAGTAATAGAGAGTGTTCCCGAGCATGCCTCTGAAGTGCCTCCAACAGGGTTAGCATTGCAGTATCAAGAATAAAAAGGCATCTCAATTGCTCTTGATTTTTTTAAAAGAAAAAATGAAAAGAAGGCAAGGCTATGTTTTTAACCTGCTATTTGTGACTCAGTACAATCCACTCCGCTAAATTCATGTTTTTGATAGGATTAGTCAACATAGCAAGAGGTGACATCGCCCACAGGTTCTAAATCTTTTTTCAGAAGGGAGGGGGTGCAATGGGACTCCTGGATAGAATAATCCAGTTGCAAACAGCAAAAATGAATGTAGAATTCACAAAGAGTAAATTGCTTTACAACTCAACACTCACAATCTTTCCCCTACTTTGCACACCAAGCAGAACGTTCAACAACATCAATGCGGTCTTCTTCCACAGTTTGTAACTGGGACACAGGAGGAAGAGCTGCATTTGGGTAACAGTGCTGGCAGATGGACTAATACCCCCCCCCCCACACACACACACACAATGCTACAATGTGTGACAAGCAATGTAAACACAGCAAAACACTGTTAAATATCTATTACATGATATCAATTCTTATTCTCAGTGTCTAACAATCTAAACCTCTCCTTCTTACACCATTATGTCATCCATACTGAAATTTCTGTTTTGTTCGTCTATTGATCTTGGGCCTGGGATTGCTGGAATTTAAGATGAATGCCTCCTTAACAACCTAAATTGATTTCCAGGTGGCCATACTACATTTCCATACATTGTTGATGTCAATGAGCACATCAATTGACTCCTCCCATGTATCATCTAGTAAAGTTCCTAGGCAATATCACCATTTTTTTGCGATAGACAGGAAGCTATCCTGTCATCACCTCCGCACCAAGCTCAGCATTTTCTATATGTTAGTTGAGTTCTCAAACACCAATAACCAATCACCAGAGGTATGTCAGTGGTAAAACAGGGCATCTCTCCATTTACCGACTAATAAGACTCTTTTAAGAGGGCAATTCCTTTTCTTTTGGAGTCATGGCCTCCTTCCCTGGAACTTTCACTTCCCATAACTGCAAAAAATTAATCATGTTGAGAATGGAATGACACATCAACATCCACAGAGACCTTATCAACTAATCTTTCTTTTCCCCCCCTCAAATCAGCTACTTTAACGTTTATGGAACACCCCCCCCCCCCAATGCTTCCTGTGAGTAAGAGGCTCATTGTACTGATTATATACAGGCAAATGGTAGCAAATGTGTCACTCAGCACAATGCATTGGATAGACACTATACCTCTGCTGCTGTTGTACCTGTTTATATATGAATATAAGTATAACCATACTTATTGTTATAACTACCATACTTTCATTTAAATAGACTGTTTGGTTGCCAGAACTTGCTTATGAAGGACAAAAAGGGCTGCCTCCCCTACCTTCCTCCATAAACTCTCTGGGAAGCTTACCACCCCTTCACCTGACATGATGACTGCATCTACACTGCCATATAATGCAGCTTAAAATTGCATTATATGTTCAGTGTAGAGTTATATAATGCAGTTTAACAGCACTGAGCTATATTATGTAAGTCTACACGGACCATATAATGCAGATTCTAACTGCAATATATGTAAATTTATTTATTTAAAACATTTATATTCCGCCATTCTCACCCCGAAGGGGATTCAGGGTGGAGCACAGCATACATGTGGCAAACATCAGTTGAATCGTATAACAATTTGGCAGTAGCATCTGCCACCATAACTGAGGACAACAACCGGTTGAGTTATGCAGGATTTACTGGGTGACATGCACCACTCTGCCTTCTAACAGCAAGGAATTGGGTAGATATGAATAAGACGGACACAATGGAGAAAATGTATAGAATGGATTTTAAAAATGAGGTAGAAATAAATACTGAAGAGAAGAACAGTATGACAAAGGCAGGAGAGAGCAGAAAGACTATCTGGAAGGCTCAAGCACAATCACAGACTGACATCACTTGTTTTCAATGTATGGGCAAGATACCAAATAATATTTAAGTCGTACCATTTACCGAAGTGTGTCTCTAAGATATAATGCTGAGAAAATAATTCCATTTTGAGTTACCCTTTGATTTTTTCTCTCTACAGCTTATTTTTCTTTCTTGTTTGTATTATGTGCTACCATGTTACCATAAAATAAATATAAACTGAAATTCTTTTACAATGAAAGTTTTTAAAAATTAAAAATTACTAGTATTTGTTAGTTCACACATGCTCCTTCTAGGGGAAAAATGAGCAAATCTACAAGTGTTGATATTATTTTTGTCACATTCTGTATATTATAGGTAGTTGGAACAAGTAAGCAAGCAATTTTATAAAAGAAGAGTAGTATAGACCCAAATGTATAAAAGTCAAGTGAAACTAAAAGAATGCCAAGCTGAAATTGCTCAGACTAATAGAAAAGAAAGCAATTGATAATTTTCAAGGGATTACATATTTTTAAAAGATAACAGATAATAAATGTAAATTAAATACTTTAAACTGATTATTCATTTCGCAACAAGAAAATTAGGATATTAAGTTATACTACTATTCCACCCTCAAAGAACTGAACAACAGTTTTGGTCAGAGATGTATATTACCTCTTAATTAGAAGAGATATTAATAAAACCAATATGTGTTTTTTCTTTAAAAAAGGAAAAAGGAGAGTATACAAGATGAACATGTTTAATTAACTTTAAGAAATTAAAGTGAAAAGTTTTAATTGAGGAAAGAAACAACATGAAAATTCTTCACCTGAGACAAGATTGCATGAAATATGAAAAAACTAAACAGATATCTGACCAAACCTTTACATATATTTATAGCTCCTATGGAAAAAGAGAAAATATAGGTCTGCCAGAATTATTGGTAATATTAGTGGTTTATGTAAATTTGTAACATTGCAGCCCTGAATTTTGTTAGGATGTGAGCTATAATAATACTGGATTAACTATGAAAAAGAGAAATCTCTCTCACACACACAAACACACACACACATATTCAAATGAAAATCAGGAAAAATAACAATTATAATGGTGGAAACATTTTACAGGCAATAAGATTGTTAATAAAAGGAGAAACATGATTAAAATATAAAAGTATAATACGCAGTTGTGAAATGTTTTTATGAGCCTACATTTCATATATCAAGCAAGCCACCTTCCCTTCTGCCTTAAAATGAACAATGTTGTATTCCACTTTGCAAACAAAAATACAGGAATCATGTAAACATCTATAATTAAGAAAAGAACTCTCTTTGAGGAAACATCTCTTACAACTTTGTCCATTATAACTACAAATACAAGAAATATTACTATGATTTTGGGAAACAATAAGATTAGCATGATATTAATTGCAGCATACTATTATCTTACTAGTATTGCAGAAGATAAATTCAACCAGAGATGATGTTACACAGGGTACAGGTGCAGAGAACCCTTGCAAAATTCCTTACCCCAGTATGAGCCAACCCTATAACAAGATGCCAAGGTCTGCCGAAAAGTATGCTGCTCTTCCTTTTCAGGGACATTGTGCCCAGTTTTGACTCTGTATCCATTTTTGAACAAATCTCCATGGGACTTCTTACGACGCCGAGTACTTCTATATGTCTCCGTCCGTGCACCCCCTGAGGGGCTGTGATAGACCAAAATCTTACTAGGTATCATCACTACTGAGTTTTAGGCTCGAACAATAACAACAAAACCCACAACAGCAGTTTTCTAAAGTCTATGCAAAATCAGCCTAAATGTAAAGCCAAAAAAAGGAGATAAACAGAGAACAAAGAAAATAGGAGACTTATATAACATGAGAGAAAGTGTTGATAATCAGTCTCTCAAGCTGGAAACCTACAATTTTTAATAGATTTGGGAAAACAATAGATTCTAGATTTTATATTGTATCAAAAATATTTTTGAGACAACATAAAGTGAAGATGAAATAGAAAGGGGAAAAATATATTCTATCAGTTTTGTCCCCTAAATATGGGGGCAAAAAAAAAGAAACACCCAAAAGACAACCAAATCGCTAAGAGAATGACTGTCCATGCAGATACACTTCTGATTTGTGCAAAACCAAGGCTTAAAAAGCATCTCCTCCTATCCGGATATTACCATATAAGCTCCTTTCATAGTCCCTCCAACATGCTTCCTCCCCAGCTGGAGAAAGCAGTACAGATTACCATTCCCGGGGGAGGGGGGGGATAAATGATGCTTTCATTCACAAACCCACAAAATGTATTTGGTTGTCACATAAATTGTTCCTTCGGCAGTATTACATGTTCTATGTTGGTTAAAGCTCATCTACTGCACTGAGGTCACTTAATCACCCCACTTTTATGGGATTTAGTCCTTGTGAATTGGGGAGGGGGGACTTCTTGAAGTAATCCTCAGTTAATGACAACTGAAGTACCAGATACTTTGAGCTGTAACACAGAGTAGGCACAAACTGGTGGTATTCAGTGAAGTTGTGAAAGTGGTCAATACTTGCACATTTTTTACTTTGAAGTAAAGCCGCTTCCAATGTGCTCAAGTTAAGATAATGATTTTCATTATTATTGGGTGCTACTTTTTCATGACAAAATGACTTAAGCCTCAGCACAGCTGTCAGACAGTCACATGTACACAATCCATTATGAATTCAAATGCAGCCTTCTTTCTTAAGCTCCACTTTCACATAAAAACTGTCATTCCAGCCCTCAAAGCTGAGCTAATTCAAGAGATTGCTGACCCAGTACATCTGTTTCTCTTAGCAAAAGCAAGGAAGATCTTGACAGAGGTTGTTATTTGTCTCAATAGCTACAAGAAATCTCCTTGTTCACAGAAAGAGCAGAACTCTCTCTCCCATATATCTATCTGTATCTTTAGATCAAAAACAAACAAAAAATATTATCCTTATTTCTACCCCAACATTTCCCACTTATACTCAAGGTGGCTTACAATAATGTGTCAGAACCCCAAAACGTTTTTTTAAAGGCTAATACAAAAGTTGATTTAAATATTTGTGTCATGAATTCAAAAAAACAGTTAAATTATGCTAAAAATACTGGCAGTCCCCAGGTTACGAAAAAGATAGATTCTGTATATTTGTTCTTAAGTTGAATTTTTATGTAAGTTGGAACAGTTACATTTTTAAGTGTAACTCTGGCCAAAAGCTTTGGATAGTATAGGGAAGAGTTAACACCCCTGTAGTGTTGGTTTCTGTTGTTGTTGTTGTTGTTGTTGTTATTATTATTATTATTTGAAACACAACAAGATGAGTCAACAGCAGACAGGATCACACTGCTGGCTGTTGTATTGGGTAACACATCGGATACTTCCCAAGTGTCTAGGACTGTGTGATGTATCGGCGCATAATGCATGCAAATCCCAGTATGGCTATTATTATTATTATTATTATTATTATTATTAATCATCATCATCATTATTATCATTATCATTATTTATACCCTCTCAAGAGCGCTTAAAAAGCAATTACATAGTAGAAGTGTGGTAAAAACAAAATTAAAATACAATAGATATACTAAAATGGCATTTAAAACTCATTATGTATGTGCCCCTGTTCAGAAGATTTCACCTCATTTTCTGTCCCTGTGATAATCGATTTTTGAAAAAAATGGTTGTTGTAAAAACAAGGATTGGTGAGAAAGCTTCAGCAGAGACGCCTTTCCCCCATGATAACTCTTCCAGGAGTAAATTTCCCTTCCAGGGGTAGATTTCTCTCACTTCCTGATGTCTCACCCCCATTCTTAACTATGAGTTATTTGTAAGTCAGATATTTGTAACTTGGGGAATGTCTGTGCTCATAAAATTCAACTTGCATTTAAAACTAAATTGTTTGTAATTTTATAGCACATTTGTAATTTTATAGCACAAAATGTGGGCTGTTTAATGAAGGATATTTAATTATATGGTAGCAGAAACTATGGTGAAGTATAAAGCCTCCATTTAATTAATACATATTAGGTAATTGTTTAGGTGGCTGCAGGAATCCATTGCTATGCACATTTGTTCAAGAGGAAAAATGTTTTCACAAAATGAAGAACTGGATACAACTCTGCCAATAGAGAAGGAGACTTAGTAGCCAGTGGCCCTTAGACATGACCTGCACAACTTGGAAGTAAATAGGGGCCAGAATTAAAATAGTCTAATGATAGGTTTCTAGAATCTCACTTTCCAAGTAAAGGTATACTTAATGATTAAACAATTTTGCAAATGAACCATCTTATTTAAAAAGTAAATATCTATTCCTATAAATTAATTAAACTTGAGGCTTCATTCATTGTGACTGTTTATATGTGTAACTTCATATAAGCACATGCCTGTATTGAATGCAATAGTGGGTACTGATGCTTCCAAAAAACCTAACTTTTACTTTTTTCTAATTTAAGAAATTTAAGAAAATGTGTTTGAAACCAAGTGAACAATAGTAGAACTTCAGAAAGTACAAGAACTGGTGAAAAAGGCCACCAGGATAATTGAATGACTTCTTGTTCTCCCCATGATTAGCAAAAGTAGAATGCTTCCTATTTAAGGACATTTAAGACACACTGTATAGGTTATTCAATTTTTTCATGTCAGAAGTGACTTGAGAAACTGCAAGTTGCTTCTGGTGTGAGATAATTGGCTGTCTGAAAAGATGTTACCTAGGGAACGCCAGGACGTTTGATATTTTATCATCCTTGTTGGAGGGGGGTTATTAAATTGAAAGGATTCTGCAGTCTATGGATGAAGACCCCAACACCGAGCACACAGTAAAACATGATGCACTATCACTGATGCCATAATTGTGGCTGATAGAACCACTAAAGCTATCAAGCCACAGAAAATAAATTTGAACTGGAAGAAACTTCCATCCAATACTTACCATACTATCACTCTAGAAGGTCTACAAATACTTAAAGAAGTATTATCCCCAGGAAGCGCTAGTCTAATCAATCAAAGGATTATTTCTCTCTCACTCTTACATGTATGAAACTCTGGATGTGATGATCAGTTTGTAGAGATTAAAGTGTCCACAAGATTCCAAATTGCAAAACACAAAGACTGGTCTATCATATATTCAGGATACTTTGCATTTTATGTCTTATATGAGTAAAACTGAAAAAAGTCTTATGACTAAGCTTTGGCTAAAGCTATAATCCTGAGGAAAGTGATATCACAATTGTCTCAATAAATTCTTGGAAGCACTAATAATAACACTTGACACACATATCCATAGGACATATTCTGATCTTACCTTAGATCAGGTCATCCTTTCACATTTTACTTTAAAAAATGAAATATTCATGATTTATTTAAAACATTTTTGAAAGGCCGGCCTTGAAAGGATTTAGAATATACATCTCTTGGTTCTAAATGAAAATGCTATCTCTCTTCCATATATAACATGACCAGTTCACCATAAACATAGTTTTATCTGGAACAAAGCGAAAGAGACTAGCTATATGCCCACAGGTTATATGAATTTGCACATCTTTTTCTCTCTACAAACCAATCTGGCACTGTTGAGGAATCCAGACTTTTAACGTAATTCATTTCCCCCCGAGACTATCTGTATGTCCAACTCAGAAAATGCTCCTTCCATATCTACAGACTGTATGATCCTCAAGCTACAAATGTCCTTTCTGTAAACTACCACCCTGTTAAAGTATTTTCTATACCGTTAAAAAATGGTGGCACCATTTCATGCCCTGAAGGATACACTATTGATATGCCAGTAGCCAGTGAAGGGCACAGAATGTCAGGGGAAAGTTGAATGGAGATAGAAGTCAGCAGGTTATTGCCATAATGAAGAAAGAAGGGAGCATTAAAGAAAGCAATAATGGGTCGGCAAGAATAACCAGAAGGGAAGAAATCTATTTCTCCTTTTGCAGGAAACAGATAGTAAACAACTAGCCAGACCGGTTGTTTATACTGGGCTATTATTAATTTCTATTATGTTAAAAATATCATTTTAACCATAATATAGGATAAGTGTTTTAACTATGGTTCTTTTGAATTTAATGAAATTTTATTTGTATTTGTTTTGAATAACATAAACAAAAATAAGCATATTTAAAGCAGAACTCCAAAGAAGTTCTTCCAAAGAGGAAAACTGGTTGGGGGTGAGGTGGTGGGGTTAGAGAGATAGAATTTTGTCAGAATACTCATCAGAAAACATGAACATAAAGAGAGATGTCAGGAGCACATAGAACAAAAAAAGTCTTTGTACTTCCATCCAACAGAGGAAAGGGCTATAGGGAATATCTTTCTCACAGGCAACACAATTCAAGAGGAGAAGCTGTTTGACTTGGAACCAGTTATACAGGAGAGCATTTTCTATTGTTTTTTTTTTCTTATTACAAATATTTTTAATTCAAAGAAATTGCAAAAAATAAACAACTGAAAAGGGAAAATGAAAGGACAGTAAGTCTTGCTTTCTTTAATTAACTATTCAAGTAACACTAGGATTTTTGGATTAAAATTGAAGGGATCTTTGATTCAGAGGTAACAATATTACATTATTCAATTGCATCTTTTCAGGATTAAGCAGAGAGAGTAATTTTTGAGGAAATATAGGTGGTTGCTGAGTGAGAACTTAAACAAGATCCTTACAAACAGAAAAACCGAGTTGTATACCATTAGATAGTTTGGCCATGAGGGTAAGGAGCTGGAAAATGTGGAAATTAAAATGCTGCGATGACAGTTTCTGAGATGGAAAATATCTGGAATGGTTCTCTAATTTCAGAGATGAAAGAGGAATTGTAAAATGTAAGAAGAATGGAGAATGGGGGCATTTTGTTAGGAAGCTGAAGAAGATGTGGAAGCATCCTTATCCACAAATATTTTGATAACTCGAACATCCCGTCAGATAGCAAAGTAACATACATGTTATCCCATAACCAAATAAATTTAACAATTGGGATTAATTCCTTATAAATACTATATTTAACATGAAGTTTCCACCAAAATCTAAACCATAGTTAAAAGTAGACATAAATCAGCCAAACTAAAAAAGAGAAAGATAGTTAAGTACATTATTGCATAGACACTGCTCATCTTGATCTTGGGCACAATATCTACTTTTTGCTTATATTAAATTTATTTTTAAAATGGGAATATATATATATACACACACACACATACATACACACATATTCAGACAAGTCTGATTTATAAATAGATTTGATGGGAAATTAATGAATTTCAAATATAAATTCAATTGGAAGCTGTAAGTAGTGAATGTTTTATTTATAATAAGACGTATTTGGAAGACGTTGAAAGAGGAGATATTGCTAGAAAATAATGGGTAGGCTGCCTTAATACAAAGACAAAACATAACGTTTGAGGGGTTTTTTTATTATGATAGATTGCTTGTTAAAAGGGATTGATTTATAGAGTTAGGATACTCCTCTGTTTAAATATATTAGCTTATAAAGAATAATAATACCAATAAATACTACTACATTTTATTGACTTTTGTAGAATGAGTATATATTTTGTTAAGCTCTAATTTTGATTAGTCAATATATCTTACAGAAAGCAGGATAGCAGATTTTTGATGGGAGGGATATAAACTCATAAGTTTAAACACTGTTGAAAACAAGATGTCACACTAACCATTGTGTATTTTTTGTTCATCTTTCTTTGCCTTTTCTTAGTGTTTTTTGTTTCTTTGTTTTTCTTGTTTTTCTTTCATGTATTATTAGTTTATATACTCAGTGTTGCCTAGATGTGAAAGAGGCCACTGCCTGCCTGCTTTCTCCCTTATCCCTCTCTGAGAAGGTCTACCTCACAATGTCTCCATGGCAGTGGTGGGACACTCATACACATTTCCCCTCTCTATTTTCTTTCCTTGTTCCTTGCTTTTCCTCATACACATTCCCCTCTCTTCTTTTTCTTTCCTTCTTCTTCCTTCCTCTTACTTTTTCTTTCTTCCCTGCCCCTTTCTCTTTCCTTCCTTCCTTCTTTCTCTCTCTTTCCTTCCTTCCCTCCTCTTACTGTTTCCCCTTTTTCTCTTCCTTCCTTCCCTTTTTTTCTTCCTTCTCTCTCCCTTTCTTTTCCTTCATTCCATCATCTAGCAGCAGTAAAGCCGTTTCACTCCCTTTCTTTCCCTATGACATCACAGAGGGCTACTTCACCCAACAACGGCCAATCCACTTAGTTCTTAGGTTTTTTTCTCTCTGCTCCAGGGTCAAAGATGGTATTTTTTTCTAGTTTAAAACCATCAATGATTTTAAACCAGATAATGAAGGGTATGTGTGACAAGATTGGTCCAGATCTATCATACCATGTTGGAACCTTTGTGATAAAAACAGACAAACCAACCAACATACATATACAGGGTGAGGCAGCATAACTTCCTTTTTAAAAATGCACACCATTCAGTCAGTTGAAGACGTAGCGGAGCGCTAGTGGTCTCATTCGAGAAGCGGGAGTATAAAATTTTGTCCTGACAATTCAGTCGCCATCATGCGTTGGAACAGTGAGGAGCGTGCTTTTGCAGTTGAGGCCTACTTTTCGAGTGGATTTGGAGTGACCGGCCTGCTCTCCAGATTGATACAATTGTGTGGCTGCCAGTCATGGCTATCTTCAGTTTCTATTTGGGATCATGCAGCATGCGGAGAGGCTGTTAAGTGCTTGCACAGGGTTACTCCGTGAGCCCTGTCTGTTGGGCAAACAGAATAGAAGAAAGCCGTGATGTGTCTTATGCAAGCTGTGTCTATTTAATGGGGTGAGCACCTCCACTGCTAAGTTGTGGCCTGGCTCTAGATAGAGGTGCTTTGATCGCTGCAGTAAGATTGCCTTGTCACTCACCCACAGCTTTAGCTTTTGGCTTGGCTTATCGAATCTACTTTTACTTTTTGATTTTTCCTAGATTTTATTTTATTTTCTTGATTTTTTATTTAAGGACTGGGGGTCAGAAAGTATGGGTGGGTCAATGCACAGCATTTGGGGACCTGGGTGGTTGGGTGTGCTTTTCTTTTAGGGTGGCTCTGAGTTTTAAGTCACCCTTTAGCCTTTACTAAATTTGTTAGCTCCTTCTCTTCTCTCCTTATATTTTTTTTCTCCTCCCTCCTCCCTTTCAGAAAGCACTTTAAAAAGATTTTTACTAAAAATAATAATTCCAAAAAAACCCAGAAAAGCCTCATTCTCAGAAAAACTACCTACCTAGTACCTCCCTACATAAACACACCACCAATGCCTAATAATGTCTTTCCTTTGCAATCTCATTACAAGTTCTCTCTGTTGTTGCATTATATTTCACTCTGTGCTCTCTTTCTTTATTTCATTTAATAATAATAATTTGGCTGTTGCCTAAAAATAATAAAACTATTGGGCTTCTGTGGAAGCTTTGCCAACAGAACCCATAATCTCTCTCTGCTCTAACCCAACCTTCTCCGTCAGGAAATAAAAGATTATTGTTATTATTTGTATTCATAAGAATTGTACCTTCAGGAATAATTTTTAATTAAAAAATCACAAAAAACCCCTGCCTATTCATGCAGGCAATCAGCCAGCCACATCCAACCACATTCAACCACAGCCAGCAGCCCCAATCCCCATCTTCTCCAATTGCCAGTTGCCAATTGCCAATTGCCTGCCCTGAAGTCATCCTTCTCCATTTGTACCTGAACCCCTTCATTACCCTTTTTGGAGGCTGCTATCGCATTGCCTTTCTGAATCAGTGAAGCTGATTGCCTGCTCTGAACCGCTAAGACTTAAAATAATATAATATGCTCCAAAAACATTGCTTTCTTTCAAATACGGCTAGATTTCCCACAATACATTTTTAAAATGTTATTTTCCCCAGCAGATCATACAGGAGTGTTTTTTTCTAATAACGATACATGCTGCTTGCTTTCTTGCTTGCTTGTGGATGGGGGGCTGCTGGTCTCTTCCAGTATGTTGTGAGAACAAGAAATGAAAAGTTTTGGAAGAAGTTGCTATTTTTTTTATTACTAAAGAAAGTGTAATAGTGGGCTGGATGATGTGGAATTCTGCATCTTTAACATTTGAAAGGAAGGAATGGTGCCCTGTTGCTGCTCCTGGAGAAGTTACAAGGTGGGGCCAGCGGGGATACCTTTTTGCAATTTTTTGAGATTTTATTTCTAGAAAGAAAAGAAATTGCTAAAAATCAGTGGATGACCCAAACATGATTAAACTTGGTGAGCTAACAGTGGTAAGTGTCCTTCAAATGTAACCATTTTCATCCCAACAGCCCTAAAAATGACTGGAAGGGGAGCCGGGGGAGCCCCCCATTGCCACCAATGGGCCAGATCTAGCCGCATTTTTTGGCTATGGACAGAAAATGGCTTTTTTGATTGCTGCCATTTTTGGGAGGTTCATGAAAAATTAATCCACGTGTCCACCAAAATTCGGAAAACGGAAATGGATTGTGATTCAGCCGAATTGCACAAGCCTAATATCAGGATTATTCAGCAGACTAAGCATCTAGCTACATGTTTGTTTATTCCCCTATTGTGGGATAAGGGATGTCCAATAGCTATTCTGATCCTGTTTAATTGCTCTGTTTCCATGATATCTCCTGTGACATTTATGTTCCTATCAACCTCATTGAACTAGTTACCCTTCAATCAATTCGTATGTTGGCCTCCTTCCTCCCTCCAAAATTGGTTTGCTGTTGCTTGATACTTGTTTATTACTGCTATGCTGTTTGTGCTATTTTAATTTGTAATTTGCTGTCGCCTTGCTTTTAATCTGTATGTTGCCTAGGCTTGGCCCCATGTAAGCCGCTCCAAGTCCCCTTGGGGAGATGGAGGCAGGGTAGAAAAATAAAGTTCTTCTTCTTCTTCTATTCTGAAACCCCAGTACAGATATTTACATCCAAAATTATCCAACTGCAGGTCCCCCAACAGAAATGGTCTCCTGACATTCCTCTTGTAAGGACAAGAAAGATCCACCATAATCAGAGTAAGTCTTTTTATCCTGAAAGCTCGAAGAAGCAGGAAAATAAGATTCTGACTGCAAATAGAAGGTCAGCTGCTGTCCTCTCCTTTTTGCCTTGTATTTTATTCATGTTGTATTTTGAAATGGCCATATGACTAGTCAAATAAAGAAATAGTAATAATAATAATAATTCTATTCTGAAATCCCAGTAAATCAGGGTGTGCTCATGGTACTAATAGATACATATTACTCAAGAACTCAAGAATGCATGTATAACCATTTCATTTACAGAATTATAATTATTTAACTGCAAACTGAATATAGAATTATGCAATGGCTAAGGCAGTTCAACCACATGTTGAAGGAAACGTGCATATGCATGAAACTCAAACAGTATTTCAGCTATCATGTTTATTAACAGAAGGTGGTCACTTCTAAAATATTATTCTTTCTTTCCTTTACACACATAGAAAGTAATGGAAATCTGTTGAAATAATTTATGTTTAATCTCTGTTGCATAATCTGAGAGAAAGCTCTGATAGATAATTGCTGTGTATGTCCTCAATTTGTAAATGAGAGGAAATCATGCCAAATTACATAAAAATCAGATATTTTATCCTTGCCTTTAGTAAGCTGATGTCGCTATTTTTCTACCATGGCTCCCAATTACATTTACTACAAATTTAATATAGGGTAATATATAAGGGGTAATAAGTCAGAGTACTTCTTACCCTGAAAGCTAGTGTGATGTAGTGGTGTCAATGCTGGATTACAGTTCTTGAAGACAGAGTCCCAGATCAGTCATGGACATTAACTGAGTTACCTCAAGGAAGTCACACGCTCACAGACACAGAAGAAGGCAAAGGTTAATGTCTTCTGAACAAATCTTGTCAAGAAAGCCCTGTGATAGGCTTGCTTTAGTTTTGCCATAAATTGGTAATCACTTGAAAGCACACAACCACAGCTATAACAGCTGTGCGCTGCCACTTTTCTAAACTACAGTATATACCCATGTATAAGTTGGACTCATGTATTAGTCAAGGGCAGGTTTTGGAGCCAAAATTATGGATTTTGACTCATGGATAAGAGTCATTCTGAAGAGAGGGGAAAGCATCAATATTGCTGCAGGGGGAAGTTATCCTTGGAAAATGTTGCTGCCATCTCCCCAACCTGGGATTCAAAAAAACCAGAAGCAGCAATACAGTAGAGAGAACAGAGGGAGTCAATGTTTCTTTCAGGATTTCCCAGGAACTGAAATTCTTCTCTTTCACCACTCTGTTTAGAGAAAGGGGTTATTCCTTTTTTAATAAGAGCTAAGGTACAGGACTTATGTGAGTCAATAGATATGTCCCCATGATTTCACTGGGTTGATTTTTTTTTTTACTAAAATGTTTAGACTTATACATGCGGATATATGGTATTAATTCCAACTTTTGTACTTGGATCTTCCCAAACAGTTGATAATACCACTTCTTGGGAGACTTGTAATGGTCACCCTTCACACAAACACTGTAGCACAGGAAAGCATTGATGAGCTCCTGAAGCGAAGTACTTTCCATCTGAGTGCTTTTCTTGATGAAACTCCACCCTCTTTCTAGCCATGGTTCCAATGCACTTCTAATCTGGCGCCAGGTTAAATAACTAGAGGCCATATAGAAGAAGAAAAATGGATGGCAACAAATAGAAACAAGGGGTCAGCCAGCCAAGTGATCTAAGGCCACCCGATCTTCTTGCTGAAAAAAAAAAGCTTAAGGTAATATGCCTCCAGGAGGCAGTTCCTGTGATTAGCAGGGGATGACAGTGTGGAGTAGTCACTATTAACTGTTTGCACAGAAGAAGCAGTAAGAGATGGAAATGGTGCCAGATATTCCGCTCCTATTTCCTCAACACAGTCATAAAAGATGACTCAAAGGTTCACTAATTATCATTTCCAACCACTTTAGAATGGGAATGGGCAATGGTAAGTCATGTTTTCAGTTTAAAAAATGCAATGCATTTCTGCAGGTGTCTTTGACATCCAAGCATTAGATACACAGTAAGCTTAAGCATACTGAGCAGGTTCCATTTGATGTTGAATATTCAGTCAAAAGTGTGATGCAACAGATAAAAGAAGCCAATGTGATTCTGGGCTGTACCAACAGGAGTATAGTATCTAGATGGAGAGAAGTAATAGCTCTACTCTGTTCTGCTTTGGTCAGACCTCATCTGGAATTCAAGAAGGATACTGCCAAGCTTGAACACGTCCAGATAAATGTGACTAAAATGGTAAAAGTCTGGAAGCCAAGTACTATGAGGAGAGGCTTAGGGAGCTGCATATGTTTAACTTGGAGGAGAAAAAGTGAAAAGGGGACAATAATCTCAGGATGAACTTTGTAAGAAGTTTTCAGAATGTCTCTAGAATATTCAAAGTGTTTCTGTTTACCTAAGGAAGGCTTACCTAATCTGAGTGTTTTTATTTCACATATGCATGTTATCATAAATTCTCAATAAAATGTTTGCTGAAACATGTTGAACTGCTCTTTTCTGTGGTGATAGAACCATTCCCTATTTTTTCCATGTTCTTTCTGCAGATGGTACCAAATATTTGATTAAAAAGGAAAAGGAAGAACTGGGAATTCCGAACACTATATTTAAACTGCTTGTGAAAATAAGCTACATGGATAGTGTGGGTGTGGAAAAAATGAAATACCCTTGAAGAAGGTACAAAGTCATTGCTATTTCCACTTCCTTGGTTTGAGATGCTAAGTACTTATGTGTATGTGTGAACATATATAGAGATATACAGAGACATACTAGGTATATTATTGGCAAACACTAACATCTATGTGGCACAAAGTACAGTGTTCTGATATTTCAGATATTTGTCATTAAAAATCCAGTCTGATTGTAACAACAATTCATTCCACCTGTACATCTCCAACTTCTCCCCTATTTGTTTGAATGTTGTAGCTTATTACATCTCACTAAATCGTACATCAGCAACTCATGTGTAGAATTCAGACTATTGTTCTTAGTCTTACTGAGAACAGCAAACAGAAACAAACGTATGCCTGTGATAGGAGAACCAGCTATACTGCAGCTGCAGTTCATTTAATAGTAATTTTAATACCAAATAATTTCAAAGCCAACACCCCTATTTTCTTGTGGTGTTGCTGTTCATATAGAAAGACTGATATTGCTTCTTGTTTGTGAATTTGATACTCTGGTTAAATTAAAATATGTCACATTTATTCATATCAATATGTTACATGTCATCTGAATCATCATGATAATATTTAGAAAAGTCTGTAGTAAGCTGTGTGCCTTGTCCAGTTGCTACTTACTTAAAGGGTTTTTTAAAAACTTATAAAGCATAATTAACCAATTTAAGTAATTCTTTACTCCAAAAAGAAATGTTTCAACAAACCAGAAAGTCTGGTTGAGCTGGGCGCACAAGGAGAGACGAGAGAGGAGGAGAGGGGTGATCAGACATTGAATATCCTCAGTCCAATGCTGCCAAGCTTACTGAGGTAGAGATATCTTTAAGGGAAGTTTCTGGGCTGCATTGTCAGTAGTCCTCACTGGAATGTTAGGTTCCCACCAACTTCACAATGATAACAACTGGTCCCTTCCCACTACCCCAGCAAAGCTGGAGATTCTTCATAGGTACATATTTGTCTAAGTAAACTCCTTAAAGCAATGCTAATGACTAGTGAAAAGGTATTTTCCTCTCCTTCTTCGGAGGATGGAAACGGTCCTGTAGAAAGCAATTCAAACTAAGGAAGGGCACATGGATACACTTGGTATTGCCTATCTATCTGGATTTGGAACAGTGCTTTCAATTAATTTAAAAATGTTAGTTACTCTTCTTATATTAGTAGAAAAAGCTGTCTGAGAACTCTTAATTACAAATGTGAATCTAAGTAATGTGTTTTGGCTTGTCCACCCCAAATCTACCTAAAAAGCCACCGGGTTCCTGTGTGTCCTGCTCCTGATCTATTCCCAGCTCCTTGGAATCAGCAAATAATGTTGCAACAACCAGAAGTACAGTAGAATTCTTTATCTCAGACTCAATGACTCAAAACATTATCCTGCTGTGCCCAGTTGGCAGCAGACTAGACCTTCATTGCTCTGCGTGGTTCCTGGCTGTTAACGTAGTCTTGGGGTGCAGTTACAATCATTACAAAAGTGTTACAATTATGAAGATGGAGCAATTACAGATCCAAAATTCTAGGTTACAAACCCATAACTACAATATATTTACAAGTTATGAGCCGACCACTGTCAAACAGTTCCACCCTTTTTTGTTTTCTTTTTATTCTGGTCTGCTGGACCAAGCAGTTAATAAACCCTTGATTTTCCACTCCAAAGCAAACAGTAAAAATGGAGGTTATCGAGCATCCAATGGACTGTTGCTATATTGGGCAGGTGAGCAATTTAATAAGCTATGCAGTTTTATGCTCTAATATAAGACTAGAATGAACGTTTCTGAATGCACATAGTTTTTAAAATAAATCATAGAGATTATGCAACTGGCTGACAGTGTTAGGTGGCTAATGGTGATGACAATAATGACACCTGGGATTAATTTGTTTGAACACTTTAGCGCTTTTAAAGTAATTTTGGATGTTGAATTCAAAAAGCACAACAAAAATGTCCTAACAAAAGTCTTTCAAAATTACATTACCATTTTCAATACTAATTTCATTCAATTAAATTGCACACATACACATGTTAAATCAAATTGTGAAAAAAAAGTATGTGAAGGAGCAAATAAGAGGTCATGTTTAGATTTAGCACCAAAACTAGAATACCTTCTTTTTAAAAGTTGCTATGACCCTCACCTCAACTTTGAATGCTCTTGTTATTTTTAATGCACCAACAGTATACATGGCACTTAATAGAATAAAATAATTATACAGACAGGACACCCTGAGAACTGATTTTTTTAAAAAAAATCCTTTGGCTTGAGTTAGCAAGCATCTGGCACTTTGCACATTTTAATAATAATACTCTTTTTCACATGAAGCTTGGTTTCAGAGGAGAAGCCATGCTACATCCTAACCACTAGATGGCAGAAGAACACAATAATTTACATTTAAAATATATTTGGTTGGAAAGGAAATATTGTGACAGTGCTTAACATTTGTAGCTACAGAAACAACGGAACAGAATTAGACTGATCCTCAAGTTACCAAATTCAAAATTAAAGCTACAACACTTATAATTATTATCATATGTCACTGTCACTACCCAGAAAACCTTCAATAACCAACATGGGAACTGCATTTTAGGCATTAAAAATTGTAAATGCAACTAAGCTGTAGAAAGGGTTGCATTTCCATGTGTGGAGGTGAGTTCAATGTATAAAGATTGATGCTATACAAAAAATGGAACTCAAAGAAAATGCCTTATATGGAGAGACCATAGGTCTTTTTAACTCAATATAAATGACATTGACATTAGGGGTTCAATTTCAGGAAGGATTTCTTCCTGCCCCCACCTACAAAGGAAAGGGAGCTTTACCTGGAAGCCTCTGCACCCAATTTATTTATTTATTTATTTATTTATTTGCCATATTTACATACCACCTTCCTCAGCCCAAAGGCTACTCAAGATAAATGCTGGTCATTAAGCTATGACCTGTCTCGCATTAATCACAGACCTTCGTTTACTTGTTTTTAAGCAAATTTTGTGAGCATGTAAAATGGAGGCTAAAGATTTATTATTTATTTATTTATTTAAAGCAGGGGTCCTCAAACTTTTTAAAAAGAGGGCCAGGTCACAGTCCCTCAAAATGTTGGAGGGCCGGATTATAATTTTTAAAAAACCATGAATGAATTATGCACACTGCACATACCTTATTTGTAGTGCAAAAAAACCCCACTTAAAAACAATACAATGATTAAAATGCAGAACAATTTTAACAAATATAAACTTGTTAGTACTTCAATGGGAAGTGTGGGCCTCCTTTTGGCTGATGAGATAGGATTGTTGTTGTTGTGTGCTTTCAAGTCAATTCAGATTTAGGTTGACCCTGAGCGAGGGCCGGGTAAATGACCTTAGAGGGCCGTATCCAGCTCCTGGGCCTTAGTTTGAGGACCCTTGATTTAAAGCATTTATATTCCGCCCTTCTTATCCCAAAGGGGACTCAAGGGGGAGCACAACATACAAATGACAAACATTTAAATGCCAGGACTTAAATAGATTATACACATACACAAACATTAAAATCATTTATCTGAACATTAAAATCCACTGTTAAAAACCATCCACATTGAGCTGGTTGGCATGGTAAGGTTTCCTATTGCTGCCTTATTGCACTGTGCATTTCATCCACAGCATGTTGAAAAGAAGTTGGCTTGTGAAAAGGTAGATTTTTAAAGTCTGTTTGCACTAGATGTTACATCTATGAAGCAAAAGGGCCCTGCCAATTAATGAGAGATCAAGAGAATATGGCCGTTCTGTATAAAGCTTGTCCAAACAAGTAGGCAGCAAACAGATCCATGCCACCTTAACAATGCATAAATACAGTAAGTACCAAACCAGAGGTGGAAAGACTGTTTGCTTTTTGTGTGCATGCTTTTGTTTTGTTGCAAAGCTACAAAAACAAATAATCAGATTTCACAACACTCTGGAAACAGAACATTTGAACAAAAGTAAGAGTTTTGTGCAGTTTTCAACTGACTATTTGCAGATACCCTGGTATTTTAGGAAGGTTCTGCACATAAACTTGCATGATATACTTGTGTTAAAATTATGAAGCAATGTTGCACAAATGTGGAATGCTAGGAAGTGCCTCCGTTAAAATTTCCACAAACTAATTTCAAAAGCTCATTTTTTTACAAAGGTTAATAAAAAGGATGGGATTTCAAGAAAATAAAATAAAATGTGGGCCCCTACAAGCCACAGATGTCAAAGAGCAGTAGAAGTTAACTACAGGTGTTTCAAGAATGGGAACCTACTAGTGGATACAATCTTCTTCCTGAAGCTGAAATAGTGGTTGTTTTATCTGGAGTGACCAGGCCACATAATTGATCCAAACTTTATTTTTTCTTCTCTTTTCCCCTTTCTTTTTTAGTTAAAAAGAAAAATACAATTTACTTACCCAGCCAACTTCTGTTTAAATACACTGAAACAAACACTGGAGGAACCGTGAAGAAATCTACCACCGAGTTTACTTCCAGCCAAAACCACAGCTTGTCGTTGGCTGCTATGAACTGTGAAAAGAGAAGGGAGAAAAAAATATAGACAATGGTTCTGTTGAAAGGAAAGGAAAGTCATTCTTCTTTAATTAAAAAACAAAACAACAGCTGTAAAAATGACTTTTGCCACCTGGCTAAGGTGGCCTCCTACCTTGTTGTTTAGGGCTATTTAAAATACATAGCTAGCTACTTTGGGTTTCAGGAGAAAAGTGGGATAACAACCACCAACACTACAATAACAAAGGACTTTCTTTAAAAAATGCATACAGTGAGAGTCAGTAGAATTTTACAAAATATTTAGGAAAAAAATGTTTCTGAAAACTGGTGAAATATAAATTGTCATACTAATTCAGGTAAACCAGTATGATATTTTGATACATTACTTGGAGTCAATGGACTTATGGAAATAAAACCTACTTCTCGAATATGCAAAAAATAACTAAAAAGACTATTTGCCACATTGCATATAATGCTTCTTCCTTCGTTTCTTTTATATCCCACTTTTCTCCCAAAGTGAGAGGCAATTTAATTTTCACACACCAGCTTTAAACTTTAATGAGTTAATAGATTTTTTTAACATAACTTTTATGAATCTTGGAGACATAGAAATGTTGTAAGGGATCCAAGGAATATAATTTCCTGCTTATTTAACTTGAGCACTGTATATGTCCCCAAGAAGTTCAGATCCTCCTGGGGTACACACTGTGGTATTTGTCTTCAAATTGATAATTTTATATATTTCTGCACACAAAAGGAATCCTCTAAATTGATGCTCCCAGCCTTAATCCATTGGGGGAGGGGGTGTAACTACTAATACTACTACATGTGGGTGGTTCTGTTTGGATCCTAAAGTAACACACATTCAACAATTCTGCTTTTTTTGCCAAAGTGCATAGTCATTTGAATTGGAAGAATTTATCAATTTTCCTTGAGTGGGGAAATAGATAATTATCACACGTGGCTCTAAAACATTAGAAGGATTAGAGAGGAAGGCAACCAAAGATCTGGAATGCTCCAACATTTCAGATCCTCAGCTTCCTTTCCCTATGGCCTCCTTCGCACAACATCAGGGAAGAGGATAAAGGCAAAGGCCTGTAGGTTGTAGTCTTTCGGGAATCTTTTGTTGCTCTTCTGCACCCAGTTGCACTTTGGTATTGACAGATGTGTCTATTAAAAGATTGCAGCAAAAATTGAGAAAGGGGCTTGAAGAATTCTCTTTATGGTTTTCAGACACTTGGCAAGATGTTTTCTCAGTTTTTCTTCCTGAAGTAGTTGAATATTTCTTCTCTTTCTAGCTCAATGAGATATATGGTATCCTGAATTCTGTCGATACCTAGGTGCACCATGGGAATAACAGTTCTAAATAAACTCTAGTCTGGCTGACTATGTCCTTATATTCCAGAAGAAATTGAAACATTAAGTCATACTTTGTTGTGTCCCCCATTACTGCAAGATCTCTGCAATGAGCTTATTAGCCCATCAATCATTTTATAGCCACGAAGGCTATATGAATACTGTGTTGCAGAAATCAAAGCAAAGAAGGTTATGAGCTAACCTTTTATCAAATTAAATCAATATTGGTTTTAAGATTGGTTTTGATAAAACATAAGAATGGATTTTACTCCACTGAAAATTTTCTACAGTAGCAGATGTCCAACAGTGTACTCAATCATTTTCTACCAACTGAGTTGTTCATTGCATGAAATGCCTTTACTTTGCTTTTGCCACTTGTGGCTACCATTGTAACCTGTTTCTGTGTGATTATTTGAATCTTGTTTTTCATTCTGATGTCATTTTTATATAATAACTTCACTGTCATTATTATCTTTATTATATTGCATTATTGTAATTGTTTTTTGTCTTTTCTGGAAATTGAATGTTTGCCTTTTTGTGTTGTAAACTGCCCTGAATCCCCTCTGGGAGAGAAGGCAGTCTATAAATAAAGTATTATTATTATTATTATTATTATTATTATTAATTATTTTACTGACACAAAACCACAGTATGTCACCACAAACAAGATCTATATGCTGGATTTCATATCACAAAATCGCAAGTTAAACACTTCCCAAGCGTCTAGGACAGTGTGATGTATTTTCGAATGATGTGCGCAAATCCAAGTAAGGTGGCCTTTTGCAGTTGACAGATTGTGATTTTATCAATGCTTATTGTTTCCAATTGTCAGCTGAGATCTTTTGGCATGGCACCCTGTGTGCTGATGACCACTGGGACCACCTATACTGGTTAATGCCAGAGCCTTTGCAGTTTGATTTTGAGGTCCTGATAACAGCTGAGTTTTTCCTGTTGTTTTCCTCAATGCGACTGTCACACGGTATGGTGACATCAATAATCCAAACTTTTTTCTTTTCCACAATCGTGATGTCTGGTGTATTGTCTTCCAAAAATGTGTCAGTCTGGATTTGAAAGTCCCACAGTATTTTTGCATGTTCGTTTTCCACTACCTTTGCAGGTTTATGATCCCACCAGTTCTTAACTACTGTCAGGTGGTACTTGTAAAATAAGTTCCAATGAATCATTTGGGCCACAGAGTTGTGCCTCTGTTTGTAGTCCATTTGTGCAATAATTTTGCAGCAGCTGCAAAGCCTACAAAATTTGGCTAGATATTATTATTATTATTATTATTATTATTATTATTATTATTACCATTGGACTTTGTGGGATTCCTTCCATTGCTAACAGTAAAACAGAGAGGTAAGAGTTGGGGAATCCTTCTAGGTGACTCTTCAACTACTCAGCATTCTACAGATTCTCAGAATAATATAATCATTTACCAAGCAGATAGTCATTGCTTTTGGTGATCAAGGAGTTGCCATTTAACACATCTGGAGGATGCCAGGGTGGGAAAGTCTGACTCGAGTGCAATACTAAGAGAAAGCCAGGGAAATATTTCACCACATAAAATTGTAATAGTAAAACCAGATACTTACACGCAAGCCAAAGTAGAGCAGGAAGAACACGTTGAAAGCCATGTCTATCTGTAACGTGAAATCTTTGTAGAAATTCTGGCAAGATTCTATTGGGCTATTTAAGAAAAGAAAAAAGAGCATAGTAAACTAGACGAATTAACCTTGCATAAAAGAAAAATTACAACAATTAAGCCGTGGCCTCTATTTATTGTTATGGACTGAATTCAATCATTATTGCTTCTCTTCTGGTGTCCCCACTTTCTTAAGTGCAAGCAGTCATTTATCTTCATTTTTGTTGTTATTGATATCAAAAAAAGAAGAAGAAATTGAATTTACAGCCAATTTTACTGATCACCTGTTCAATCAACAGCTGAAACAGAAACATGCAGATATTTTTAAGGAAGAGCAAGCAAGAAAATCTTTTAGGATTCCTTCATCCTACATTAACCCTTAAAGAACTGACTCCTACAAAGTACTTAAATATATATAACAGTTCATCAGTCTAACTAGGTCTGCCAACTTTGTAATGGCCAATGTTTCTATGCTTTTTACAGCTATTTCATCTGGAATGAGTGGGACCACTAATACCCATGCCATGAAAGGTTTTGCCTGCTATTTCCTGCAGTTCAAGCTGCTAGTAGTTCTTCTTGTCAGTTGGCTACCCTAAATCTAACATATATTAATTATGCAATACTTTATGTATTTTGACTAGAACAGTATTATATAAATGTACAATATCAATAATTTCTGGATATCTTTCTTTTTTAAAACAATTACCAATTTTACATCATGTTTCACCCTCCCCTTCAGGGTAAGCAAAATAAAATGAAAGGATGTTATTGCTTATGGATATTTGCCAAGTTAGGAGACGGTGAAAGTTTTGCTTGCTACTTTACATACATAGACACATGAAATCAGTAGAAAGAATATAGTGCACTATTGCAGATCTAAATGCAGAGAAGATATTACAGAATTAGAAGCAGAACTCTAAGGGTTAATTTTCACATGCAGGTTAAATAAAAATTCCTCTCATTTTATCTTCCTCTATCTCAGGCAACCATTGCAACCGCCAGTTTTATTGAAAAACATTGGCACATACAATTTAGTAGCATTCTCTATACAAACTGGTACTATGATATACTTAATATGCCAACTCAGAACTAACTGAAATATATATATGTTTGAACAAATTGTGATTTATTTGTAATTGTCCTTGATGGTTGTTGATTAGACCCCCCCCCCAAAAAAAAACCAACAACAACAAAACAGTTAAGCAAAAGGAAATTACCCTAAATCATTATTTTATTTGTACAAATAAATCACTGAATATCATACCAGTTAGTATAGCTGCACATGGCATAAACAAGACCAAGTCGCCGAACAAGCAGAATTCTATGCATTCTGGATGTCATCAATTTAATAAACTAGACAATTTGAGTTTTACACATGCAACCAAGTTCCCATTTACTCGTAAACATCACAGCTCAAACAAGTCCACCAAGAGCATGCCCCTTGTTTATCCTCAGGCTTTTTATTGTTGCAAACATTTCTCTGAAGGACAGTGTAAAGTAATCTAAGAAGGCTTAATATTCCACAAAACCATAATCAGCGTATTTTGAAAGAAAGATGCTTAGCACATCTGAATAATTTTGTGTCAATTATATATACTATGCATATATAGAAGAGGCTGAATAGTAAAAACGAAGAAAAATCTACAGTACTGGTAGCAAAGCAACATAAAATAAAAACTGCTTCATACATTACAGAAAAGGGAAGCCAGAAGAGTAAGTCGGCGATGTCTTCTGTCTGCACACATTTTCCAAACCCTACAAAATTTGGCTAAGCCATTCCACCTGTAATTAGATCTTCCAATGCTATCTAAATCATATCTCACAAAGAATGACATGTGTAGGTCTTCAAATGGTTATCAAAGCAGAAAAAAGAACTGTGTTTCATCTATTCAGGTGTTTTTCAAACTTCTTTGTAGTGTATGAAGCAGCATGGGACAAAAACATACAATCAAGAGATTCATATGGTGTAGCTCTTGCTGAACTATACTGTTTCAGATCACATACATGTAATCATATATTTTGACCATTTCTGCATCATTGTTATCAACATCAGCATTTTTGTCATCATCACGTAGTAGGAATACTAATGTACAAAAACTGAAACAACTAGAGCTGCCACATAGAAAGTACATACACCAAAATTATTGCCATGGACCATCAAGTTTTCGTACTTGAACCAACAAGAGATGGGGTAATAAGAGATGGGGTAATAAGCCTATCTCAGTTTCCTATAATCTAAATGAACTGTACAGATTCACTATCACTGCTGAGGTGTTCCTCCTATCTTATATGTCATGAAAATTGTATACATCTAGGGTTCAATACTGAAATTACATGCTACAAAGAAACTTTCTTAACAAATAAAGTTTAGATTGCACAGATGGTCAAATTTTGTATTTTTGGTCTATTTAAGGTTCATTTGTTGGTCATTTCTATTTTCATTTATAATTTTGCATGGTTTTAATATAAGAAAATACATTTAAAGATATTTTTAATTTTTAATTTCTTATATAATATGTTTACGCATTTATGTCAAATGCATATGTTATGCCATTTTCTCCAAATACACATTTTAAATGCATTTGTGAGTGTGTGTTTGTCTAAATATGCATGTTCATACATATATACATACACATAGACTTATATACACACAAATTATTTATATAGGATAGAACTCAATAGCAAAATTTGGAAAAGTGCAAAAACTAATGAATCACTTCACTCTCATCTGCACTTTAATTGAGTAAGCATGAATGAGATTGGTTCATAACAGAATGCAGCAACAGCCACCCAAATACCTCTGGAAAACATGCAGGCATGATAGCAAAGCAGTCGTTTGTCCCACTCAAGTGGTAATCAATGGCATATTGCTTCTGAAAGTGGAAGTTACATTTACATCCTGAACTGCTATTAGTAATGACAGCTTCTCTCCAAAAATCTGCCACATAGTTCAAAACAACAAACTTACATCCTGAGATCCCTACATCTAGCACACCCTTCATAAGAAGGTCAGGGCAGCATAGAGAATGGAGCTGTCTGAGACAACAGAGGCCCAAATTCAAATTCCCATCCAAACAAGAGAATCACTGAAGGACCTTATACTGGTCACCACTGTCTTAGCTACCTAGTTCACACACATAGATGTCTCATTCTGTTTCTCTTCCTCACTAGCCTCTTGTATTGCAAATATGAACATTCTTACTATAAGTTATTTCTTTATACGTCCACAGAATTATTAGAAGAATCCCATCATCTCAGATAAGTGGCGTCACATCGTCTAACTCCATAGACAGAAGACCTCACAAAATAGTTACCTGTCATTTCTTCCTCCCATCCTACTTGGGGATAAGTAATGAGCTAGAGTGTCCTTTAAAAAGAAACTACAGCATCCCAATTAATAGTGAGAAAGATTACTAATGGGAGGGGTTGTCATTATAGTTTGAATGAAACATTAATTGTACTGACTGCAAAAGGAATAAAGAAGCAAAAAAAACCCCCTGTGTATTACCACCCGGAACCCCAAAATATTAATATACATGCCTTTCAATGACAGTTGATGCCATGGTTTGAAATTTGACTCAGTTGTACCTGACTAGGACTTAAGACACGTTTAGGTCTAAGAAAGAAACCCAAACTGCACACAAGGGCTACAAACCACAATTCTTGTTCATCTTATAAGAGCTTATGGAAGAGAACTATTTCAATTGATTCTTACCCCATCCCTGGGTCTCACTTTATGTCCAATGTTCAACTACAGAATAGAGCTCCCCAAGCATTAAATGAAAGCATGCAAACCCACAACACCAAATGGTGCTCTAGAATTGCTACTTCATCTTGCTTTGTAGCTGGTTCATATTGGAGCTAAAGACAAGCTCAGTCTGCGAGCTGTAAATCTTTATATCTTCATCTTCTATTTTGAATAGCCTTTTATTCCCGATCAATATCCAATCTTTTAACCACACTAAACAGAAGTATAATTCTAAATTAGGTAAACCAGATCCTCCTAGTTGTTCCACATCTTGCAATATTTTTACTGTCACTCTCAGTTTCTTTCTTTGCAAATAAATCTCCATAAGTCCTTTTCCCATCAGTCCTTTCAAGATTCTTCCCAGCAGAAAGAGGTTTAAACTCTCCTATCTCTGCAAGTTTTTCTTAATGTCATTTAACGTTTTATATTGTCTTAGTTTATCATTATAACAGATAGCTATTTCACCATCTTTTCATGTCTATCAGTGTTGTTACCCCCCCCCCCCCCCACAACACACACACACACACGTGCGCGCGCGCACCCAAATTCTGTTTATCAATTCGTCTTCATAGTTTTGGTCAACATTATTGTCTTCTGTTTATTATTTTTTAATTTAGATTTACTCATTGTAAATCTAAATTTAAATTTCACATCTTTCCATCTTTGCATTGAAATGTAATGGTCATTCTTTGTTCAAGCTATAAGCCATGTTTTTGAAAGAATTGAGGGGACTTCTCAATTCAGAAGTCCTCTCAATTCTTTGGAAAACATGGCTTATAGCTTGAACAAAGAATGACCATTATATTTCAATGCAAAGATGGAAAGATGTGAAATTTAAATTTAGATTTACAATGAGTAAATCTAAATTAAAAAATCTGCCAAATTCCAAAATTCTTTTCATATTGTCATCAATCTTCCTGCATTTTTAAGTGAAAAATGCTCCTAATTTATATGATTTGTTTTTTATCTTTTCACTTACTACTATTGCTATTTAAGACTTTAATTTGTAAAATGAACAACAGGGTGACAATGGGAATTCCCCCCCCCCCCTTTTTTTATCTCACTTTGGTTAGATAACTCTTTTAATTATAATTCATGCTGGGTTGTTGTAGGTTTTCCGGGCTATATGGCCATGTTCTAGAGGCATTTCCTCCTGACGTTTTGCCTGCATCTATGGCAAGCATCCTCAGAGGTAGTGAGGTCCTCACTACCTCTGAGGATGCTTGCCATAGATGAAGGCGAAACGTCAGGAGGAAATGCCTCTAGAACATGGCCATATAGCCCGGAAAACCTACAACAACCCAGTGATTCCGATCATGAAAGCCTTCGACAATACATAATTCATGCTGTTTGGTTAAAATAACCCGTCATAAAAATCCAGTTTACATTATCACTGGCCTTTTCTGCATTAAATAAATCAATGCAGTCTGCTTCTCATTATATTATTTAAAAGTTCTCATTATTTAATACATTTCTAATATTATCATTCAGTTTTCTTTTAGGTAAAAATTGACATTGATCTTTGTAAATGAAGTCCTGAAGAAGATAAGTACATTCTATCTGCCAGAATCATTGTGAATCATTGTGAATAGCCTCCCCACATTTTAAGGTGGTACCTAATTTTCCTACTTGACAGATGCAACTGTCTTTCGGGTTGCAAAGGTCGACAACAGGCTACACAATTGGTTGGAAACCCACTCCAACCCGGGCTGGCTTCGAACACATGACCTTTTGGTCAGAGTGATCTTAATGCATCTGACACTCAGCCAGCTGCACCACAATCCCGGTGCTGTTTAAGTTCCATGCCTCTTATTTGGATTGCAAACCTTGTTTCAAGTTTCAAACTTTTGGGATTATAGTCAAGTTCAAGTATCAAACCTTTGGATTGTCATGTTCATGCTTTCAAGCTTTTGGATATAATTCTAGTTTAAACGCAAGAACCCCTGGATTACAGTTTCTTGCTTTTCTCTTAAGTGCTTAGCATTTCTATTCAGAGACGGGCATTGTTTTTTGTTAAGCTTCTAGAAATCTAGCTCATAGATGTATTTTGAAATTGTTTTTATATTAGATACTCTTTTCTTATTTTTGTTGATCCGTGTGGTGTTTGGGTGAAAAAGGGATCAAGTAGGCTGCTGGGCTGCAACAGTTATACTTACTGTATTGTCGAAGGCTTTCATGCCTGGAATCACTGGGTTGTTGTAGGTTTTTCTGGGCTATATGGCCATGTTCTGGAGGCAATTTTTCTCCTGACGTTTCGCCTGCATCTATGGCAAGCATCCTCACTACCTCTGAGGATGCTTGCCATAGATGCAGGCGAAACGTCAGGAGAAAAATTGCCTCCAGAACATGGCCATATAGCCCGGAAAAACCTACAACCCAGTTATACTTACTACCTTATGCAAACATAATATTTAATGATTGATTATATGCATTATTATTGTTTCAGTATAATCCTTTAGACTTCCCTACAGGAATGCAAGATATATTCCTGACATCTCCTCTTTTGAACTGTAGAACCATGTGCCACAAAATTGGCACAACACTTTCTCCATATTCCATAGAAGGGCCTTGCAATAGTCTACATTTTCTATAATTGAATTGGGCACCAGGATAAGATACATTCATCTTTGGAACTTTTTGGACTGAGATGGAAATTATTGAATAGAAAATCTGAGGGCCATATCTATTTCTATTCCTTTGCACAACACAGATTGAATTCTGAAGAATACATCCTGATAACCTCTGAATGATTGACTGTCAAAGAGTGGATCTGTCCAACTAAATTAATAACCTATTGTATTTTCTTTTCCTGTCAGGTTTATTACTCCCATCAGACTATAAAGATTTGGGACTGACATGAAAAACTCAGTTGCAACAAAACTGTTATTGAATCCAGACTTCTGTTCCATCTCAGGTGTAAAAATGTACATCATTCTTCTGTGAAACAGGACAGTGATTCACTGGCTTCATGCTCTATTTAATGATATATGAAATTGTAACCTAAATGTACCTCTCTCTTTCTTTTACTATATTTTTACTTTCTGGGTGATAAAGGATTTGCAGCAGTTGACGATAAAACCCTAAAAGCAATTGCACTCTATTTCCCAACATGTTTGCTCCTGCAGGACTGTTGATATAAATCCAAACAAAAGATCGAGTTTGAATTTAGTGAAAATTCTGAAATGTGAACCAAGCAAAACCTGTTATGTAGAGATGTAAAGGTACTTGCTAATATTCTTCTTTTGTTATATACACTCTTTCACAGTCTTTTACTCTCCTTTTTTATGCTCAATGCTACAGAAGAGTAAGTAATGCTTATGCATGCTAGATGTTATCAAGTGGTTAGCCCATCAAGTAGCCAAAGTAAGAGCAGAAGAATAGTAGGAACATTACAATGAAAAGATTCATAGTATCCTCTTTTTCGTCAGTCTTCTACAATATGCAGATTCCAAATAGTATGAATTGATTTTACACTTAGCATAGGATGATAGGAGATACATCCAAAACATCTGGATGGGCAAAGGTTCCACATCTCAGTTTAGGGAAAAAGAACTCTTATGTGAAGTAGTTTTTGTGTTCAGTGGGAATACTAAGTACATTGAGCACACCTGGTGAGAAAGTACTGCACTTGACTGCACAATACCTGCATTTTCCCCCTTTTATGTATATAAAAAGGGGGGGGGCATGACTATTATGCAGTGGTGACTATTGTCGTGAAAATGGGTGAAAAATAGAGTTATGGGGCTTGCCTCAGTTGCCAGCTGAGGAAAGCCTTCTAGCTTCTGAGGAGACAAGTGCCAGGGTAGTTGGGTGAGTTCACCCAGCTGCCTGTCTGCTTTTTTCTTTTTTTATCTTTTTTTTTTTTTTGCATCTACAAGTTTTATTTCGGTTGCCAGCCCAGGTAAGCCCTGTAGCCCTGATGGGACAGGCACATGGGGCAGATAAAGCCCCACCTGCCCACATACCTGACTCCTTTGCACAGTAGTAATTCCCAGAACAAATTAAGGGTGTGATTATTATGCAAGAAATATTATTTCACTGATTTTATCACACCAAAAATGAGGGTGTGACTATTATGCGATGGTGACTAATATACAATAAAATACGATATTTCTACGTGTGGTACACTTTCAGAAGATTACTATTGTCGTTCTCTTTGCCTCAGACTCTACTCCTACTCCATAACATGTTGCTTGTTTTGGTGGCTTAATTACTTTTAGTAATTACATGCCCCATAACACAGTTTGAAGGCACTGCCTTTGACATAGCAGTGATTCTAGTAATCTACATTCCTCTTTGCCCAAAGTCACACATAAGGAGAGCATATAATAACCTATAATATCATCAGTCCTTACCATCAGTATAGTACACACCTGAAGTCATTTTTGAGGCAATCAGGCACTAACATGTCTAAATGTTGGGTGGTAGAACAAACCCACACATCATAGTAGGTATACAGTGAGAGCAAATCTGAATACAGCAATGTTCTGTAGAGAATGATAGACATAGGAACAGAAACACCCAAAGAGTTCGGTGGGTAGATATCAGGGGTGTTGATGTATGGATAGGATCACAGTAACACCCAAATTCTGAAATGTTTTGTTTACTTCGGCTTGTTTGCTTTTGGTCTACCCCATTAGTGTGCAATTGAAATGGTTCAGAAGGTATCCCAGATGGTTGGTTGGGCTTATCTATTAGATGGTACTACACTATTTACATTAACTATAGTTTTTCCCTGGATGCACACACACTCTTTGGATAACGGTTGTGTGTGTGGTGTCTGTGCTTCTGTGTATGGGTGTGTTTTAAAGTAGAATATAAAAGGCCTTGGTGACAGAATAAGTTATGTACATTTAAATATAGAAAGAAATATATCTGCTAGCCTCTGTAAAAGAAAACATGACTAAGGTACTCTTCCTTGCACCTTTACAATCTTATTCATCTATATAATTTTCATTTTCATGATCAAGACAGCAATAGAATGCTAGCATCATTCAAAGCTCTTTTCACCAGATAAAATATGGTAAGCTGTACACCTTTCCCCCTTCAGTTTCTCATGGATTTCAACAGAATAGCAATCAATCTTGAAATGAAAACAGTCACATCATTACATTGTGGCGCAGACAAAAGCCCTCTGTTGAAAGTAACCAGTGTCAGCAGTCAATCAAGAACCATTTTGCTAAAGTGTTGCTAAATTTGATAGCCCTTCTTGATTTTGAAGATGTATTTTCAATAAAAAAAATTTCAAAACAGAAAATTAATGTAATAGACCTCAGGACTGCTTTTAAAAAAAAAAGATAAGGACTGCAGTCCTAAACATTCCAGGCAGAAAGCCTCATTTGTCACAATGACCTTATTTCTAAGCAAACATGTACACAATGAAGTTGAGTTTACATTTAAAACCCCCACTTTAAACACAGTGTGTAGTATATTTGCATTTCAGCAAATATTAATGTGTTGGTTAAGAATCCCAATTGTCTTCTTTCTTGCATTGGGAGCCACTTGCCAACCTTTTTTCATGCCTTTCTCCTTCACTTTTAACAGCAAATCAATATATAGGAACTCATCATGTGATGGTCCAGGGACAGCAAGAGACATCATGGAAATCTGTGGGGCAGCATTCAGCCTCATCCTTTTACTGTGGTTGGTTGTGGGCGGCCATCCCATGATGTTTCCCCATTGTATTATTTATTATTTATTTACTATATTTATATACTGCCTTTCTCACTCCAGGTTAGGGGGGGGGGGGCACCTCAAGATGGTTTACAACATACTAATGGCAAAAATGCAATGTCAACATACATGTAGACAGGAAAAAATCATAATAACTAAACACTAATATATAAATATAAATTAAAATCATTAAAACCATTAAACAGAAGACATAAACAACATTTAAGCATTTTTAAAAAACATTAAAAAGCATTGCCCCCTGCTTCGTCCAGTGCTGTCTCCGGATTCTTCAATGAGGATACAGGTAGTCACCCAAATCCTCAGGGCTCCCACTTAGCATGTTGTCAGAGACCAATGAAGCCCCACTGGAAGTAGCCCTGCATTATATGATGGGCTGCAGCAGACCCGGTAGCGTGCTGGCAGTATGCCAGGATGGGGAAAATCTGATGAGGTCAACAAGCTTTTCAAGGGGAAGCTTTCCCTAACACTGAGATAACCAGTGACTGGAAAATTATTTCTGGGGCATACTATATGTCAGGCTGCTATTGCAAATATAAGAAAAAGAGCAGTACAAGTCTGGAAACCCCAGAATATATAAAGCAAGGAAAGAGGTGAGAGGTGCGTGAGAAAAAAGCAGGAGAGCATGAGCAGGGAACAAGAGAAACAGTGGGTACAAGGCACCATTTTTTTCAAGGACCTGAACCTCCCAATATGCTTCACCCTTTTGCCTCTTCCTAGAGTACCTATACAAGTATTGCTTCTCCTTCATCTTTTCTGCCATGTAATCCAGTTTCAGGAAGCTGATTAAATGCATTAAACCGGATAATATGGTAGCGTAGACTTATATAATCCAGTTCAATGTGGTTCAATCTGCATTATATGAGTCCACACCGACTATTAAAATTTAGTTCAAACTGGATTATATGGCAGTGCAGATGGGCCAAACAATTTAAAACTACTTTACCCAGTCCAATAACTACGTGCACAAGGTGTGGCACTTCAGCCAAACACTGTGCATCTGGCATAGACCATATAAATGAAAGGTAAAGGTTTTCCCCTGACATTAAGTCCAGTTGTGTTCAACTCCGGGAGGTTGTGCTCATCTCCATTTCTAAGCCGTAGCGCCGATGTTGTCCATAGACACCTCCAAGGTTATGTGGCCGGCATGACTATATAGCGCGCTGTTACCTTCCCAACGGAGCAGTACCTATTGATCTACTCACATTTATATGTTTTCGAACTGCTTGGTTGACAGAAGCTGGGGCTAACAATGGGAGCTCACTCCACTCCCCAGATTCAAACCAGCAACCTTTCAGTCAGCAAGATCAGCGGCACAGCAGTTTAACCCACAATGTTATATAAATGAAGTCAAGATTTTATAAATATTTCTTCTTTTCTCCCAGCTCATTTGGGGATGTTGATATAACAGAGACATCCAGCTAGGCAAAGGAGATCTATATTTTGGAGAAAAGATTAAATGAGTAAAAAAATAAAATCTAGAATGATGATAAGGGGCTTAGTTTGGGTCAAGGCTATTGTCACCATCTCTTCCTATCGAATTTGGAAAAAAGATCTCTCCACCCATCCCTTCTTCACTCCTCTTCTCTCTCCCTCCCTCTGCACTGTGTGTCCTTGTTCATTCATTACATTGTCAACAGTCATGAAATGTCATTAAGCAAGAGCAGCACCAATGAAGATTATAACTTGGAAAGATTTTACACAAATAGCCTCTTTTGTCTTACCAAGATATTAAACATCATTGTTGACATTTACTCAACATTATCACAGATTCATTATTCTGGTTCATGCATTTTAACACTTAGACTGCATTCAATGTCTCAACTGTTAGAATAAGCACATTGTCATGCACCAAGCACTACAAGAACAGCGTTTCCATTGCTCTCAGTATAGCTCCCAGAATGTAACATTGCATCATGCAGTGAAACCAATAGCTTAGTCTTGGCTGCCATGCAAAGGTGGGGATGGGGGAACCTACATCAATGACTCTGCAGAGCGGCTCCTAGGTAAGAGTTGATATGAAAGAGGGGAATTATTTTAGCAATGAAAACACAGGCTGTCAAGTTTGTAGTAGTAATGTAAAAATGTAAAAAATACACTGTACAAAACACAAAAGTAAATCTTGATTTTAGGGAATTTGAAGAAATCTAGACAAGGAATAGATTAAATAAGTGTATAAACTTATTCTCAGAATGGTCACTCTCCTTCTGAACTGGAAAACAGTTCCAACTGTAAAAACAAAAGAACAAGGTGGCTTTCCAAAGCCCAAAGCACATTGTCTCAATAGACCAGTGGTTCTCAACCTGTGGGTCCCCAGGTGTTTTGGCCTACAACTCCCAGAAATCCCAGCCAGTTTACCAGCTGTTAGGATTTCTGGGAGATGAAGGCCAAAACACCTGGGGACTCACAGGTTGAGAACCACTGCAATAGACAATTGTGCACCAAAGATTGAATCAAAGGGGAGGGGAAAAAATCAACAATGTTGAAGTATCACCTTTTCTTTAACAGAGGAATGAGCTTTGTGCCACTAAAAAATAATCACAACTACATCCAGCAAACCCACAGCAGTGTTATTTGAATGACCACCGCATGCATAGCCTCAAAACTTAAGGCCTCAAAACTTTTGAGGACTCTCAAAACTTAAATCAGAAATATATTATTTGAACAGTCACACAATACAACTTTTGCAAGAGTGTACCATTTCACGCTGCAGGAGGGGAATGAAATAGTGCATTTTTGAATACTCAGACACAGCCACACACAATTAAAAAAGAGGTTCCCTAATTAGATAAAACTAGCATCACAAGGAAAAGGCCAGGCTACAATCTTTTCCCATGGCATCCTAGTTTTGAAAGGGCAAAGTATTCAAACATTTGATTCCCCTAAATGAAGTGGTACAGACACACAGCAAAAAAGGTCATATGAAGCTGTAGATAATGAAAGTAGGAAACTGTAAGTTCGCGTTGTAGATAGTGTTTCAGAATGAAAGTGAACTGGGTATACGGGTAAAGGCAAGCTAAAATCACAAGTCAATCCATGTGGCATCTCTGTTCCTTTTCATGTAAGCTTAAAGAGAGCCCCTTGTGCAATAAATACATAAATGAAAAAGAAGAAGAGAAGGAGGAGAAGGAGAACGAGGAGGAGGAAATAACAAAAATAAAACTATATAACTTATCATTCATTTTGGCAATGGTCAGATACTTTAAACTTTTACTCCCAGAATTCCTGGGAATTGATTGTGCTGTTTGGGGCTGTATTGAAATTGAAAATGTCTGAAGGAAATCAGATTCAAGAAAGTTGTTCTGGGGGGCACCTAACAATGAGAGACGATTCTTGGCAAACCTCACTAGAAATATTAAACATGGCGTCAAAACCTCTTTCAGTGATAAACTTACCTAAAACCAAATGTTTGTAATCCCAGAAACAGAAACTACTGACAACAATGATGGACTGAGTGTGTCATGAAAAAGAATATATGTGCAAAAATCACAATATGGGAAAGTTTGGTAATACTTGATACTTGATTCTTGCTTTCCCCTGCCAAATTTTTTTTTTAAAAAAACCAAGAAGAAGAAGGGACAAATTAATTTGTTCCTGCATCAACATTCCTTGATCTGGTCCCCTCCTGATGTGTTGGAACTCAGCTCCCATCAGCCCCAGTTCCCAGAAAATATGGGAATTTTGTTCAGCCCAATCTATTTCGAGAGGCCGAAGCAATAAGAGGGATATCATGCAGTTTCATATAAACCCAAAATGGCAAGATATCTGTACCAGGAAGAACTCTATGATCTCAGGAGCCCCCGGTGCAAGGGGTAAACCCTTGTGCTGGCAGGACTGCTGGCCGAAAGGCTGGCAGTTTGAATCCAGGAAGTGGGGTGAGCTCCATCTGCTAGCTCCAGCTTCCCATGCGGGGACATGAGAGAAGCCTCCCACAGGATGGTAAAACATCTGGGTATTCCCTGGGCAACATCCTTGCAGATGGCCAATTCTCTCACACCAGAAGTGACTTGCAGTTTCTCAAGTTGCTCCTGACATGGAAAAAAAAGAGTTACTGATTTAGACAAGCACTGAGAACTTAGTGTATGTGAATGTGCTTATACATAAATTTCAAAATCTTTACATGAGAAGGCGGGATGAGAAAAGCAAACAACACTGGTACGCCTGTCTGAAAGGCAGAAGAAGGGTATAGGAGAGCCCAGACATCCAGTTTCTGGCAAACAGAGAGGGGGTGAAGAGACCACCAGCTTGTGAAATTTCTGGAATTTCCAATAACAGGAATCTTTGTTGAAAAATGGAGAAATAACATTGTTCCTGGCATGGCCATTCATGGACTCATGCCACTAAGTGTGAAAGCAAAAATTTCAGTGAAAAAAAATCTGGAATTAGAAAGGACTTTTAAAACATCATATCATTTATATAGTTAAGTTCTACTTCACTATATAAACTTCGAATTTTATTTGTTCCTATAGTGAAAGAAAATTGGAGTTTTGAGCCAATGATGTTTAGCTGCTGATTATTTGAAAATGTTTGTGAAAATCCCTTGACAGTCTCCCATGTTTTCTCTTCTCTCTTAGCAAGGGCAGCAGCCAACGCTTTGTGAGTAATAGAGGTCCTTAAGCTTCACTTGAAGCTGCATGAAAAGAATATGTTTCCCTGAAATGAAAAACAAACTCCTATATAAACAACTGCTTGAGACATTGCCATGCTTTCTGAAGGTCAATCAGTAGTGGGATAAGAGAAAGAAAATTTCTCTGCTCACTTTGTATATATTATTCTCACATTGTTGCAGAAACTCGCCCTTTTTATTTGCTTACAGCATTCTGTTCAATCTCTGTTCGGCTGCTGACAGTTTAAGTCTTTTGTCACTCTGACTACTACAGATCTGCACACTTTGTTACCTGCTAAGCTGAATACACTGTGCATATAGAAATGAACAAATGCCACAGTAAATGTTCTTGTTTTTGGATGGGAGAGGGCTGCCTGCTTATAAATTCATTAACAAAGGGCCTGAGCACCCGAAAAGGCACAATCTCTGCTCGGTTCTGGTAGACTGTTGTTTGGGCGATGAAATTAGTGAGTTTATCAACCAATTAATTTGTTTTTGCATGGTCTCTCAACCTTCCCCTTGACAGGTGTGTTCTACAGAGAAACCTTGTGGAAGGGCAAAATTAAGCTATAAGAAATCAATATTGAAGACTGCGAAAGCAAGTCATGTTTAATGTACAAAGAGGTGGAAGAAGTGGTCTGTGGACCAGTCCTGGCCTGGAAGCCATTTGCTGCCAATTTGCAGCAGAAAGAAGGAAAGGCTTGAAGTCAGTGGGCACAAATATAGTATATTTCTGATTCTTAGCACAACAGGAAAACGGTTACTGGCCGGGGGGGGGGGGGGGGGGGGAGAGGTGTTCGCATCGGATAGCTTGAGAAGCAGTGGTATACACCAAAGAATTTAGCGACAACTAAACAAATGCCTGTACATATTTTATTGGCATATAGGAAAACAATACAAAGGACAGCTTTGTTTTCAAGAAACACCATTTAATGAAATCTTACGGTCACAGATAAATCACAAGTACTTCTACTTTCATTTGATCTTTTGAGATATTTCCATGTAAACGTGGGGTAAAAATTTGAGTTTTATGCAACAAGTTCCCTTCCTCCACTTTCAAACATAAACAGAGAAGCCTTATGCATGCATACAGTGAGCTTGGTGATCCTTAATTCGTTCAAGAAAATGGTAAGCTCTTCTAACAAAGCCAGCAGGTCTAGCTAAAGCTGTGCAAGGCAAGGAGCCATGGAGCAAAGTAACTTAGAAGTCATGCCTGCAAACTTCTAAGTGTACAAGACAAATAGGTGAAAGAGCATTCTTACTTAAGTAAGACCCACATATATCTAATATAAGCTATATATGTGTATAACTATACATACACTAGCATACTATTCTATAGAGGGGGAATTAGTTCCACGATTCTTTGTTTTCAATTCTTTATATATGGGGTGTCACATACATTTAAAAATGTCTTGGAAGCAACACAAAGGCAGTGGAACAAAGACCTCCAGAGAGATCTTTGGTCATTCATGTTCAGTTTATAGAGGAGCCAAGTACTATTAAGAACACTCATGGTCAAGTTAAGTCTATTATCTCCAATGGAATTTGTGCAGGAGAAATTGTTTGTGTTCTCCATATTCCATTTTCTGGGAATTGTATACGTCGGTAAATGTGGAACTGCGATTCCCAACAGTCCCAGACAAAATAATCAACAATGAGGGTCATGGGAACTACAACAAAATATGAAGAAACATTCAGTTCCCATTTCATGCTATTGCTTCATTAAGAGAATCAAAATACAGTAAACTATAGGTATCATATTTTTGAGAAGTACTGAGGATGCACACAGCACAACAATCTATAAAAACCTTTGAGAATTGTTGAGACTAAATTAAGAGAAAATAAATAAATAACAATAATCAGTAATTGTATTCATACTGAGCCTATTTCTAAGTTAATGGTCACAGAAGTACAATATACAGTATGTAATACAGAAAGAAAATGTATAATGTATAAATAAATCTTAAATTGCAATGAAATTATTATTGCAGGGATTGTTGAAGTGAATTGTATTTGTAGGCTCCTGTAAACCACCAATAACAAATATCATAGGGATGTTAATAAAGGTTTTACATATAGAAATGTATTGAATTAACTGATAACATATAGAATAAATGGTGTTGCTACTTCTACCACAAATTGGAATTCTAAGTGAGAGGTATTCTATTGAAAGAACATTACTTTTTTTTACAAGAAACATAAATAAAATAAAAATTCTACTGAACCTGCTTAAGAAAAATGAAATACAATACAATAAATAATAATACTGAAACAAAACATAAAAAAGAAAATCAAAGGATCTCTATATGACAGAAGAATAAAGTAGATCCCTGTTCCTTAGCAACCAGAAAACGTATCTGGATATCTGGGGAAATTCACTTTTCCCATGTATTCTACTATGATGTCTACTGTGGCATTTCTACATACAGTTACAGAAACCCCATGTTCCTATCGCTTTTAGATTTTTAAAAATTAAAACATATATATAAATGTTTTAAAATAGTAACTACATGTATCTTACTGAGCACGTCTAAGAACAGTCCTGCTGGGTGAGGCTAAAAGCTGAATGGCTTTTGGTCATATCCAGCAGGGTTGTTCTCAAAAGCCCAGCTTTCTGTTTCCTCCAGTCTATGGGAAGCCCTCAAGGAGGACATGAGCGGAATCAGTTTCTCCTGCTGTTGTTCTCCCGAGAATAAAGACAGGTTGCCTCTGAGCCTGGAAATAGAATACTGTCTCTTTTAAAATAGATTTAGACATTATGAATGTGAGCAGAGAATTTCTTTCTGTCCATATTCTCCATGCCAAAGCTAATTTTAAGCACCATGATCCTGTTCTGCTTCATCACTTTTTTCAGACTGAATAGCCCGAAATGCTATAACCTTTTTTCATAGAGGGGTTACTCCAACTCCCACATTATTTTTTGTTGCCTGCTTTCCTATCTTTATATTATTCCACATGTGACCTCAATGTACACATATAAGCATGAAGAAGGTGATGATTGGCTCATGATTCCCTCAAACTGAATTTCTCATGACTTAAGAAGTTTGCCCAAACATTGCTGACTTCATTGGTGATTGTGATTCTGGTGATTGTACATTAGAATAATAGAGTAGGGAGAGACTCTACAAGCCATCCAGTCCAACCCCCTGCCATGCAGGAAAAGTACTATCAAAGCAACCCCGACAGGTGGCCATCTAGCCTCTGCTTAGAAGCTTCCAAAGAAGGGGCTTCAACCACAATCCAAGGCAGAGAGTTCTACTGTTGAACGGTTCTAACAGTCAGGAAAGCCTTCCTAATGTTCAGCTGGAACCTCCTTTTCTGTAATTTTAACCTATTGCTCCAAGTCCTAGTCTCCAGGGCAGCAGAAAGGCCTGCTCCCTCTTCCTTATGACATCCTTTCAAATATTTATACATGACTATCATATCTCCTTTTAACTTTCTCTTCTTTAAGCTAATCATACCCAGTTATTTAAGCTGTTCTTCAAAGGGAATGGTCTCCAGATCATTTTAGTTGCTCTCCTCTGAACTAGTTCCAGCTTGTCAATATCCCTCCTGGATTGTGGTGCCCAAAATTGGACATGGTATTCCAGGTGAGATCTGACCAGAGCAGAATAGGGAGGCACAATTACTTACTTTGATCTAGACCAGTGTTTCTCAACCTGGGGGGTCTGGTCATGAGAGGCTTTCAGTGGGGTCACCAAAGACTATCAGAAAATGTATATTTCTGATGGTCTTAGGAATCTTTTTGGCAGAGAAGGCTGAAAATCTCTCGCCTGTCCTTTTCCTCCTTTTTGGAAACAGACGCTGAATCTTCCCACCAAAACCCCTACTCCACTGTGATTGGCCAGCCTCTCAGTCAAGGAGAGGGCTGTTTCTGAGACTCCAAGAAAGGAAGGGAGAGCAGGCATGCTCGGTGCATGGCAGCATAGTGTGCATGTGCAGGTGAGAGAGATTTTTTTTTTTGGAAATAGTAATAGAAAATATATTTCAAGAAATTTTAAAATGGTCAAAATTCATGTTTGCTGAGGGTGGGAAACCAAGACAAAGAAAAGCATGGATTGATAAGAATGTTTATAGTACAGGTTTTATTCTGTGCAAAATTTAAAGGTTTTTTGTAACCTAGTAGGTCTTTTTTTTTTTTTTTTGCAGATGACAGTATTTCCTAAAATTACTCATTTGTTCCTTTGAGAATTCATTTAGGGGGGAAATTACATCTCTACTGGGAAGGTCATCTGGAGTTTTAGGAACCAGGTCATCAATATGCAAATGTTATTTTGCAAATGTTGTTGCTGTTAGAGCCTGAGGAAATTCTGAATAATTGTGTGAATTTGGTGAATGGTTGGATGTCAACCAACCAAGTTTCAGTTCAGATGAGGCAGAAGTTTTGTTGGTCAAAAGAAAAGCCAAGATAATACAGATTACAAGGTGTTCTGGATTGGGCTATTCCCCCCTAGAAATACCAGGTTTGTACTTTGGGTGTACCTTCCCAATATTGCTCTTGTAAGGTTATGTGGCTGCTGTGGCCCAGAGTGATTTTCCCCAGATTCAGATGGTGCACTGACAGTCCCCTTCTAAAAACACTTGGTTCGCCTAGTTTATGCTTTGATTACCACCTGACTACTAGGCTACTTGCAATTTCAAGTGGGGCTACCCTTAAAATGCTTTGTATTTCAAAACAATGCCCCCAATTCCCATAAGAACATTTATAGAATATTAGATATTCGACAGTATGCCATCACTTGAAGAGACCAGGTTGGTGAATGCACAACAAACACATGGTTTCCTTTGTAGTGACATCTTGATTCTAGAACTTCCTGCCAGACAAGTCAGGATCGCTGCATCCATTATAAACTTCCAGCAAACAATCAAGGGGCACTGTTTCATATGAACTTTGATTCTTAAAACGACTGTTAGCTGCTTTCAAGGTTTGTTTCTTAATGAATGTTTTCATCTTTTTTGCGTATTCCTTCCTAGTTGATGAATTCATTTTAGGCATAGGGTTCAACACCTTTCCCATTTAAAATCCAAATTAAAAAGAGAAGATTCACTGCCTCATAGAGGAGAAGCCACCAAACATCACTGTGTTTGTAATGAAACAAGTCAAATGAGTTTTTTCTCCAAGAGCTACAAAGAGTAAAATCTACAGTGTTTTCATTATCTATATATAAATTGAAGGCTCATTTACTAATCCTGAAATCCAATATACACATACCTGGGAGGAATCTGCACTGAACTCAATGAGATTTCTGAATAGATAAACATGGGATTGCACAGAGTACATCTGTCTAAAAGAGGAGCAAGAATTACACTTTATTTTTTATTTTTTAAAGCCTTTGGGTAGCAAATATTCTCTGTGTATTGATATATGAGTTTCACACAAATATGCTTAGATGATGTAACCAGCAACAAAAAACATATCTTTTATTAACAAAGACATTAACAGAGTTTCTAGTCTGTTAAGCCATTAACAGAGATTTAAATGCATGGGAGAAGAAGAAATTGATTTCCTTTTCCATCACATATATTGATAAATGATACCAGCACAAATGTCTAGCTTATTAATAATGTTTCTTTCTGGCTAAAATGAACTAGGCTGACAGTGAAAATGAAGTTTTGTCATGATGCTAAATGAGAAATCTTCACTCTAAAGTACAAAACAACAATTTATCATAATAATTGTTGAATGCACATTGTATTTCTCATACACTAATAGTAACCCAGTGGGCACAATCCATCAAAGCTGTATTATATTTAAGTTCCATGGTTTGTACATGAACACACTGTAATAAACTCGATGGCCAGGCTCTAGGTTGCTGACTTTTGAACTGTCTTGTATAATTTCCCGCTTAACAGCAACTTGAATTGCAGCAATAAGTTTATCTCCCTGTGAAGAAGAATGTTTTACCTGCTGGTTTCTGCATGTTTAACTTCTGTCAAAGAACAGAAATAAACCAAACAATTTCCCCGACAGCCAAGAGTAACAATACTAGATTGCAATAAGGCAGAGGGACCAGCCTTAGAAAACCCTGTGATAGGTCTGCCTCACGGTTTCCATAAATCAGGATACAACTTGAAAACACACAACAGTAGCAACAACAATAAACCCAGCGAGAGTGTACAAACACTTGGTGGATTGTTTTAAGAAATTCTTGCCCCTTTAATGAGTAGATCACAGCACAAGTCCATGTCCTACTTCAAGATGGTCCTCAGAATTCCTCCCATTTCAAAAGAGATTTGCCATATGGCACACAGGGGACTGCTATTTTCAAGAGATACTAGTCCAAAGTTCTCTTGCGTGCATAGAACATAGTAAAAGTCCAATATATTTTTCAATTATATCGTTGTTTCTTCTAATGTTCTCAAAGCAGACAATATGGAATCTGCATTTATTCTATCAGTAACTTGGTGGGATATTTGAAAACAATATTGCACATAGTCTATTTTTCCGATCAAGAATATCAATGTTCTACAAATATGTTTCAAATTGGAAAGCAACACTGCATGCATAGGATGTCATAACAGGTAAGATGCTGAGGGTGCTTCTACACAGGCATGTAATTGAGAACAGAGTGTTGATTATAAATATCTAGTTCACTTCTGAGTGTCTAAAGCGGTGGTTCTCAACCTGGGGTCCCCAGATGTTTTTGGCCTACAACTCCCAGAAATCCCAGCCAGTGTACCAGCTGTTAGGATTTCTGGGAGTTGAATGCCAAAAAACATCTGGGGACCCCAGATTGAGAACCACTGGTCTAAAGCGGCACCCCAGGAACCAGCTGGAAGCTGCAAGGGTCCATACAGATCCACTGACAGTAGATTGATCCAAGCCAAGGATTTTTCTGACCTTCTAACAAAAACATGCTTTTATATATATATATCTGAATGAAATGGCTTCCCAGACCGTGACTGAAAACAGAGCAAGGCAAGATAGTGAAATAGTGTGTTCGCATGGGACCCTGATGCTTTCTGTGCCGTGGTGAAGTGTTTTTTTTTTTAAAACCATCTGGCTAGGCTGTGTATCTGGTTTCTATTTCTGACTGCTCTAGTGTTGGTCCAGTTTACATGAGTGCTCCACATCTGGCAGTCAGCTTCTTCCTATGAATTTAAATTGCCTATAAGTGCAGTTGGTTCATTCAGATGGATCCCGACATATGTTTTGGAACCAGCAATTTCTAGCAGAAACTGCTGGAAAGATACATACAGTCATGTAGTGAGGAGCAGCAATACTTGTAGAAAACCTGAAATCTCACTACATGTAGCAGCTACCACAGAGGTGCTTTCAACTGACTGCTAGCTCCAAAGTAAGAGATGCAGACATATTTGAAACATCATATTAATCCTTGTTTAGATGAAATATATATGCAATTGACAATTTTCTTTTATTCATTCAATGACTTCTGGAAAACCTGCAAATTTCCCCGAGCCTTTAAGAAAGGCTGGATTCATGTGTAACAACAAACAGAAGACTATAAATTATAACAGATTTATCCACAGCCATAGTTTTTTTCACATTGATGAAAAAATATAGCCTCAAGAAACTTAAGTAAATTTAAAGACGCTCTCTTTGTTAATGATCATATTAAAGAATTTCCACTCATTTATTTTGAATGGGCAGTGCAAAGGACTTTTTCCCCTCAGGAGTCCTTACTGATGTACATAAAAACAACTACTTTAAATGATTTCAGAAATCCAGATCTCCATCTTGAATGACACTGACAATTTGTGGATAGATGTAGGAAGTAGTTTCCAGTTTCTGTTTCATGTTTGTAGTGCTTCTGTAGGTTGAATTTCTAAAGACTTTTATCACATGACATCACTGCACCATGCACACTATCAGAAAGTGCCTGGGATCATTGCAGCAGGTAGGTTGTGGCACCATGCCATGATCACTGTCTACTGGTGAGTTTTGCCCTTCAGTTGCTGGGGATTGCTTTTTCAGGAGTAATGGGGTGCCAATATAAGTCTCCTGACATTGTGCAATAGGCACCATCTCCAAAGATGGTTGTCCTTATTCTGTGCTGGTTTGCCACCTTCATATAATAAAGTCCTCAGTTTGCCTCCTCACTCTGTTTTTTGATGCTTCACAAGGATCTTCCCTTCAAGCAACCTTGTGAAAGATTATGAACTAGGTTACATGGCCATCTGGAAATGAACTTGATGATCTAAAATGTCAAAACAATACAGAAGTTCTAAATATTTTATCAGTGAAACCTAACCCTATGCTTGACATAAAAACAGACCTCTAAGATTAGTCAAGATCAATATAATACCTTCATATAATATGTTTTCTTATTACAGTTAGCACCCCTTTCTCCTTTGCATTTTGACAGCTGTATTGAACAATGTGCTATTTTATAATTGATTATGAAAAATTAAAGGCTTCATATATTCAGTTACTAACTCATTCAAATTAGCAATACTCTTTGCAACCACAAAAAATCAATCACTTGCTGTCACAAGTCACTTGGCAAGGTTCTTGTATCTGAGAGAGATACTTTGTTTCCTAAACCCTCATAACATAGCTAGTATAAGGTTGATATTACACAATATATATAAATGCCTTATAGAAAACTTGAATTACATAACAGCACATATGAAACATCTTTCCATCCCAGCTGAAAAGGTTATGAAGCCATTTACTTCAAGTCAAAGAGAGAAGACACGTGAACCAAAGTCTACAGTTAAAATCTTAATGTATGGGGAGGCTCATATGGCTTTAAGAAGTAGGGATATAAAATTGCTGGAGGGTTTACAGAATGAAATAATACAAAATACAACAATGGAGTCTAAAAGCCATTTGGTGTTCACTATAACAGCTGTAAAAATAATTGAAAATTCTCCATATGGACAAATCCGTTATTATCAACTCACTGGCTCCTCCAATGTTTTTTCTAAGGCAGCCCAAGTACAAAGTATGCTACAGAATTTGAGAAAGGCTATAATTCTCTCGAGTATTCAATCTTTTAGGGAGCGTATAGCTAGAGCTTTGTGTTTCATAGTTGCTCTCACAAAATGACTGCTATAGGGAGAAATGTCCATTCACAAATGGCTACCATGATGGATATGAGAAAACCCTACTTTTAGTCAGGGCTCTTCCAGACAGGCCCTATATCTCAGGATCTGATTCTGAGTTTTCTGTTTATCACAGATTATCTGGCAGTGTGAACTCATATAATCAAGTTTAAAGCTGAAAACCTGGGATCAGATCCTAATATATAGGGTCTGTCTGGAAGGGCCCTCAGTCACCAAACAAAAATTTCATTAAGTGTAAGTTGGAGAGGTTAAAAGAAAGGTAGGGACATCACCACTGTTCTGATCCTGAGTTTCTAATTTCTATTCCAACTCCTATTTTGCAGTTGAGTCTCCATGACAAGCAATTTAAGAAAACAGAAACAAAGTAGACTCTATGCTCCAAATATCATAGATTTTCCCTCAAAACCACAATAAAATGCCAATGTCAGAAAAGTCAAATTGCTAGTGATGAAGCACACACCCATACACACACAAACTCAAGCAATATGCACTCATAACCCTGACAAAACATACCACACGTAAGCAAAATGTGCACAACAACAACACATAACCAACCAGCCAACACAAACACACCTAAACCAAATAAAAAACCCACACTCAACACCTACTCTTTCCACGTCACCTCCTCAGTCCCATAGGACATTCTCTCCATCCACACCCAACCTTACTCTTTCCTTTTCCCTTTGAAGTCAGCATGTTTCAAAATATGGTAGATGGACACTATTTTTTATTTTCTAGCCTGTGGGGGGGGGGGGGGGGTCCACCAGGAGTGGAAAGGCATGTGTGGCAATGAATATAATACTACTGTCAGTCTCAATGTCTTGTTTAAGAGAATCAGGGTTGCAAAGGGGGCATGATGAGTGCCAAGCCACTTGCAGAATACTCCAAATATGTATACTAATAAATTCAAAGAAAAGTATTTTGGAGCAGAAATGTACAGGCCGGTGTTGTAAGCATGAATGATTACACTCAGATCATTCTGACAGCAGTCTATTGCTAAAAGGTTTATGAATCATGAGCATATGTTGTTGTCCCAATAGTTCATCTAACTAATAACAGAGGTATTGCAAAAGCATTATTTATGTGCATATAAAAGGGTCAAGATGCTCAAACAGCACCTGGACCCCTTCTTGAAACAGACATGAAAGCATGGCATCAAAGCTGGTCTTAACATTAAGCAAAGTGAGTCAACTGACATAGACAGTCGATTCCAGTTGCCCAGAAAGGGCAACAAATTACTAGCCATTTATTTGTTCTTAGGACTTCATGAGACAGTTTTCCTCCTCCATTTCTATACACTTCAAAGATGGTTCAAAAACATACTCCCATGTAGCCAACCAAACAAAGCAGAACTGCTTCAAGTGTTTGCTTGTGGGTCTCCTTATCCCCAGAATGGGACTCCATCTGAGCAGGATGTAAAAATGGGAGTATTTCAAAGCCAGGCACAAATTGACCACTCCATTGCATGTGCAAAGAAATGCTTAACACCAGATCTATCCATGAGATAAGAAGTGCTGGATTTCTGTTACACTCCTCTAGAGAGAGAGCAGCACATTGAAATGAGTGTTAAAAGTAGAGGGATTGCAAGGAGGGAAAGATCATGGCAAAGGGTGTGCCAATTGCGCTAATCTACTTTTGGCTGAGGTATCTGGTACACTTGTAGCTGCCACAGATATAAGTGTATCAAATGATTTATTATTAAAATGTTCTTTGATTTCGGGCAATACCTATTTACTACTTCATGCAGCAAAATGTATTGAGATATTTACAAATACTAGGGGCTCCTACTACTCAGCTCAATAATATTGATTCATGTTGACCAGTATTAGAATCCAGACAATGTAGAAGTTCATTGAAAATTGTTCCAAGAGTGAAGTAACTGAAATCTATAATCTCGTGACTGACTCCCCCACTTTGATCTTTATTCTATTTAAAAGTGTCAAATCTGCAATGAGGAACTGAAGTTTAAGAGCAATGCTGTAAAAGAAGATATTGTAGAAAGCTTGTTTTGCTCATAAGAATAGAAGGCAAGTTAATTTGACAGCCGTAAAATAACGCTGAAGAAGTTCTTGGGCTGTGAATAATCTATCATAGTACATAGTGCAGATAAAGAATATAAAAAAAGTCCTTCCATTTTTCACATCTGTTCAACTGCCATTTAAGTAAGGGGCAGGTAATGATGAATTGTGTTGAATGAATCCTTTAATGATGCACTCAGTCAAAAATAGATTATTGCTATTGTTTTCTCAGGCTTCTGGAACCTAGACAAAAGGAAGTGTTTTTCTTTGTCTTTTTTTAATTAAAATTTTAAAAGACTGAAACCAAGAAAAACAACCGGAACACTTTGGTCTCATAAGAGCCAAGGGCAAGTATAAATTTTAATTCTTTTTTGCAATGTGGTTATGATTAAGTCATTATTTTTTCTCTTCAGTGTCATTTATACAATGGAGAAAAGTGTGTGTGTCTGTGCAGAAGGCTGCATAGTTGTCAAACTGTTTTGTAAGAGATCAGCAACAAAACAGACAACTATTTTCTATTAGAAAGGTAACAAAAATGGAAACTAGAGCTCTAGTAAGGCTGGGCATTTTTTTAATTTAACAGCTTATGCAATTTTTGAGTTTAACTTCCTAGTGGCAAGGCTTTTGAGTCAAACCATGATATTGAATGCAGCTTTTCTATTAATTTGCTTCTTATCCAACAATTCTCCAAAATATGATATTAAAATGAAGGAATGAGGATGGAATAATTAGTTTTTGATTTAACTAGTTGTAATCCTACCTCTGTTGTTGTTGTTTGCACCTTTGAGACATTTCTGACATGTGGTGACTTTAAGATAAACCTATAACAGAGTTGAATCTCAATCCAGCTTTTGGATGATCAGACAAAAGCAGGCTTGACAATGTGAGACTTATTGTTTCAGGCCATATCACTTAAGACTTAGGAAAAAACTATTTAGAAAGTTCACAAGCTGGAGCAAATAAATCAAATACTGTGGCTGTTTATCATTGCAAGCGAGTGGTCTTTCGTTAGATGTGTAACAAAATTGCAACTTATGAATTCTGCTGAGAAAAATCACAGGAAATTTAAGGATTATTAGGGAAGATAGTCTGATTAATTTGATAGCCGAAATCCATTTTTCTTCAGTATAATACAGTAATAAATCAATTTTATAAAATGAATGACTAATAAAAGATAGTTTTTATTGAACTGAGATATGCAATAAAAATTTTACATTAGCTGTTCTGAGCGACACTGCAGACAGTCCTGGAATTCTTATGTGATAAACACAGCATGTTTTCTCTTTAGGGTATATATTGGATATTTAAATTGTGACTATTGAACTTGTCACACAGTCACTGGCAGTGCTCTGCTTCATAGAGGGACATGGGGAACCCGACAGCCCATGCCTCGCATTGCTTGGCTCCAGCCAAAGGCAATCAGATGGGGGAAGCGGCTCCCGCTCCGCACTGCTTTTCCCCATGCATTCCAATAGTGTGAACATGTGCCAGCTCTACCCCCCTTCACCATGGAGCCACACCAGAATCATCTGATGGGAGCCAGCTGGCTTGGTGGGTGACCAGGGCCAACTACTTGGAAATAACTTGCCTAGGCTAGACAGAGGAGTAGAATTCACCTGAGATATTGCCTTAAGAAGCTTCACAGAGCAAGTTTCACTTGTTGGGAAAGAACAATTACGAAAAGTAGAATTAAAATACTCTTGGTCAAAATAACCATTTATTTTTTGTTCATGACTGGTAATTCTACTTTTACCTCCTCAATGATTTTCAGTGTATCTATTTGTGTGTGTGTGTGCATGCACGTATGTTTATTTTTTTAAAACAAACCAAGCTAAATAAACTAACAAAAAATACCCATGTATTGTTGACCATAGCGGTTTCACTGTGGTTACAAGGCAGGTATAATGTTTACCAGTTTGAATGTATTTGGCTAACTCAAATTTGTAATTTTCTTTAAATAGCCTGGTAGCGTGTGTTAAAATTGCACACACAGTACCAATTTTATGTCCTGTGTGGGAGGCTTGTTGAATGACTGGAAAGAAAATTGTTGACCAGTTTGCTCTCAAATATGACATGTTTCTAATGCAAACCCTCTGCCATCCTTCTAACAAGTTTTGTGCCCAAGCTCTACAACACCAGACTCCCACTGTTCAACTCAAGGAAAGAATCATTAAAGAACAGAACAACTGGGGGCTTGCAAGAAATTGGAACTAATAGAACTGCCCCAGCTTGGTGTAGAATCTTTGTCACATAACTGGAGGTTAGAAAAAGAATCATGAAAAGAGAACAGAATCAAAAATCTGGAAAGATGCTAGACCTCTTAAAAGTAATCCACTGCATTCTTCAAGAACCTGAGAGCCAAAGCATCCCAAACCATTGGCAATCTAGCCCCCTACAGCTGATGCTATTGATATACTTCTCCACCTGTGATGAAGGCCACAACCTGGAGTGTTTTTCCTCTTCTATAATGTTTGTCCTCTTCTATAAAACACTATTTCAAGTTATTTGATGAGAGTTTGTATCAATTTTCTCTTATGCAGACTAAACATAACAATTTCTCCAACATTTACTCATAAGATGCCCTCCTGACCACCTTGTATCCACAAGCTCAGGTCTGCAGGTTCAAACTATAGTACTGGAGAGGCTGCAAAGAGACATGAGGCTGCAGAGAGAGATGAGACAACAGAGAGAGATGCCTCCTGCCATTTTACAGGTCCTGGTGCCTCTCTGCAGCTTCACATTTATGTCTCTTCACTACCTCATGTTTCTTTTCTTCTCCATCCAAGTACTGGAGAAATGAAGGCACCTCTACTCCTTCTTGCTTGTGCCCTGGGACTAGGAGAGCCTCTCCTACTTCCAATAAGTACCATGGCAGCCCTTTTGCAATTGCTGTCCCTGACTGTTATTGTACCATTGTTGTTTTGTGCCATTTTATTAATAGGAACTCTAGCATCCACATTTTTTGCTATCCAATAATCCAATAACCCAATAAGCCTTTATTGGCATATACATAGCAAAGAGGTATAAAATATAGTACAAACTATAGAAAAGGGAACTTCACATTTGCTACACATTCATTTTACAGACTTCGTTCAGGAATCTTGCCACTGAAAGGCAGCAGTTAAAATCTTGACAATTTAAAAGCATAATTACTTTGTCTGGGTCACTGTGGTTTTTCAAAGAATCTATAATGTGTGGTAGTAAGCTAGATCTTGGTTCCTGGTAAAGTGGGCAGTGCAGAAGAATATGTGGGATAGAATCCAGTTGTCCTGTGCTACAGGGACAAAGCTTCTTATTGCTTGATAGCCCGTTGAGTCTTCCTCTATGGAGTGGAGACGGCATATATTAAATCTAGCCAGCATGTAGGCTCTCCTGTAAGTAGGGTTAGAGAGCGCTGCAATATAAAAGGCTGGGTTTCCCTGTATGAATAGAACTGCAATGTTCATAGGTGAACAGGATTTATTGGCCAAGCTCAACAATTGGTTATAGTCCCTTTCTAGCAGTCTTTTTTTTTTAAATAAGGGTAGAGATCTCAGAGAAAGTTAGCAAGTTCAAGAAGTCACTATCATAGCCCAATTCCCAGATCTTTGCTAGAACTGTTGAGCACTATTTTGAGTGGTGGAGTTTGCTCAAGGTGAGTTGGGTCAGGAAGTTGCTGGGGCTTTGGTAGTGGACAGATAACCAAAATTTGATGATGTTTAGCCAGATAGTGGCCTCTATAGAGTATTGGCCAGATTCTAGACATAGAACTGCATACAGGACACAGTTTGAGACACCAAATAATTTGTGGAGGAATTTCGAGTGGAAAGATCTGATGGCACTGTTATCAGGGGTTAACCAAATGGGCGCTCCATGGAGTAGCTATGACATCGTCTTTGCTTGAAAAACTTGCAGAGCCGGGGGATATATTGGTTGCCCTGGAGTGGAAAAACCTCCTGGTAACACTGCTTCTTGATTGGGCCCGGGCCAGTGTATATTTTAAGTGAGTGGACCATGACAGGTTGTTACTGAACCAAAGTCCTAGGTGTGCTACCCACACAGAGTCCTAGAATGAAACCCCTGTGGATACTGAGGACCCGCTGTGCTTCCTCTTTTGACATAGTTATTACTCTGTTTACATTATTCTTAAAATAATGTCCAAACACATTACTCCCAATGACATCAGATTGATCCAGATTAAAGATAAAATATTATTTAGGAATTTGAATCCTACTAATGTCTTAAAATTGCAGTTAGATCACACAGATTCATAATTGACATGTGTCAGCTTTTTGTCTATTCCAACTTTTGGAACCATGGTGCAAATTCAACATGCAAGGCTTTAGGTTCACAACTGGCTGCCAGTTCTAACCACAAGTGTTTTATTTAAAAGGAAGGATTCTAAAAGGTGGAGAAGGCTCACTTTTTTATCCAACTGATGATGGTCCATGATTACTAAACTCTGGACCTTGACATTGCTGTTTCAAATAATAATAATTTTAATTTAAAAATAAACACGCTCTCACTTGCCTGGCAAGTCAACAGATTATGCAGAAACCATTGCATTTTTTTTAGATGGCTTATTTTGTTTTCAAACTGACCATACCAAAACATAACATGACAAGGAAGAATGGGCAAGAGAGCATTGGATTTGGAAGGTCAGGGCAGGAGAGGATTATTTGAAGTGTGAGAAGAAGAAAGATATAAAACCAAAAAGAGTAACAGAGGTGCCTGCTTGTGACTCAAATTTGTGTGTGTGTGGTGGGGTGCTCTGCCTTTGTTATAATTGCACCAACACGATATTTATAGTTTCCACCTTTTCCATAGTCAGAAAAACATAGGGGATATGTTTCTGAACTTAAAAAAGAATCAGGAAACCATGAATAATAGTGAACCCTATTGAAATGAATGCCTTCCATTAGATGTTAGTATAAGGTCATTTTGGAGAACAGAAAATAATTCTTAGAGAGGACTATGGGCACTGGTTTCATGGGTAGTGGAGTTGTGCTGTAAAGAGTTAACTGAACACGGAACTAAACTTTACAGTAAAACTAAACTTCCACCAAGTAGAGCTGGCCAGGTTTTTCTATATGTCTGCTTCCCAATCCAATTTTACATAATTGGCTGCTATTTTCAAGCTGGAGAATGACTTACTATTTTGTGTTCCATGGAACGAGGTTTCACAGTACTGGTATACAGTTCTGCTATACATTATAGAAAGTGAACTGGTTTATTTTTTCCATAGAAGCTCCTGTTTGACGTATTTCCTAGCTCTGCCATTAAGAACTCACCCCCATCATATTAAGCAGGGGGCATTTCTATCCCTGCATCTCTACCAGGAAATATTGCAGCTTTTGATTTATGACCATATTGGAAAGATTTTGCAATTAATAAAGACAGTCAGTATGAGAACTAGCTGAGAAATAAACCTTCCAAGATTGTTTGGCAAGAGGCAAAATAAAAGATAATTCTAAAGAAATATAGTCATAATTTTTGTCCTACACATAAAACTTGTCATCATCTCAGGCTATGTAAGCAAATCAAATAACATTTTGGAAGAGATTTCCATATGTTCACAATTTTTTGTTTTTTCTAATTAAGCTAATGTAAATTGTAGTTTTAGAGTCATAGGATTCTACCATCCTTTTTCTTTCTCCATATTTTTTATTTCCTGTTTCCTTTTATTTTCTTTTTTTTGGTTTTTACATTTTCCTCTTTATTCAAATGTTTATTATTACATGTCAACCATTATAATGCTGTGTGTGAGAAAGGTGGGGTAAGTTCATTGGTCTATGTTACTTTGTTGCACATGTCACTGCATATTAGTAAAATAAATGATGAAACTTTATCAAACAGATTCAATCACTATATGAAATTGAGATGGAAGCTCCTGGAAAACATTATTGATAAATAGTGGGCTGCTGAATTTCTCAAAATAATGATTTAACATCAAGCAGTCAGTATGGTGTAATGGTTTAAGCATCAGACAAAGGGCCTCATCTCATGGATTAGGTCCCCTGGTCTGATTTGCCAGCCTCCGTGGCAAATTGACGGGGCGGTGGGGCAATCCTGGCACCCAACCCCCCCGCCTTGCTTGCAGCAACACTTCCATTTCCCATACAGGAAAGTGTCACTACGTGGCTTTCCCCTGCGTTGGCCCCACTCTTTTGAAAAGAACACAGGAAGCCTCCCATGTTCCTAGGGAAGTGTTCTGCCATACTATCAGAATGCTTCCTCCAGGGAAGGATTCTGTACATCATGTGATGCGTGGCGTGGGGGCTCTGAGGAGAAAGCATCCTGACAACATCCTAGGACACGAATATCAGTTGGTATGACTCTTAAAGACCCACGGTTTGAATCCCTGCTCAGCCAACTGGCTCTGAGTGTCTTCGCCAATTTGAAATCACCTCAAAATCTCTGACTGTTTGGGGAAAGAATCACAGCTATACACTGATAGGACCCGAACTGATGGTGACTAACCAGCTAAGGGGGTTGCTGTAGATTGTTCAATGAAAATGCTAGCTTGCTGTGTAAGAGCAGTGAAAAGGGCACATTTCATGCTACAGATCACTAGCAAAGGAGCTAAAAATAAAATGAAAAATATGAGAATGACCTATGCTTCAGATGCATTGATAATACTGTATGAAACTGATTGAAGAGCCTGGAAACCCTTATTATTGATGAATGGTGTGTTGCTCTACTTTGTACTTTGATTTAAATTAAGCAGCTCACACAGTGGTTTGGGCATTAGACTATTATTCCTGCAGACCTGGGATTTGAATTCCTGCTCAGCCATGGAAACACACTGGATGACCTTGGGCGGGTCACACAGCCACAAAGAAAGGCAAATTTTGCCAAGAAAAAACATTATTGGGTTGCACTTGAATTTCCATAAGTATCATGAAGTCACAATAACAAATTTCAGTTTCTGTGAGTTATGAAAATATGTTCATGTGTATTTGTCTTGATGATGAACTGGGAGCAACTGGGAGTGCTGCTTGATACATAACGTTTAATGATTTCATCAGACCCCATCGCATGTCATCACCAAGTCCCCAGGTCTCAGTTTTATCCTGGAAATCTCACAGCCTGGGATGATAGAAATCAATCTTTTATGTGATACAAACCTCTGCTGATAGATCTCCTAATGAACTAGAACTTTATAACTTCTTAATGAATTGTAACAAAGCAGTCACCCACTCCAATATCTGTTTTTGAATTTTCTTTGCTCCACAAGGTCATTGGCAGAGTGTCATGGTGAATTGAAGCGTTCCTCCACTAATTCTGAATACTATCTTTTCTAGTGTCATATTTGTGTCAAATTTATTTTCTGTAGTCCTGGCCTGTTTGCCCTATGTAGAATGCAGAAGGGCAACGTTGACAGAAAATGGCATAGGTTGTATTGTGAGTGGCCAGAATTAGAAATGCAGCTGCACTTCCAGTACATTCTGATTGTCATTTTTCTCTGACTCCACTTATATTCACAAAGACCTACAGCACTTATTTGTCAGAATTAATTCATTATTGTCTCTCTCTGTGTTAGGAAAGACAATAGACAACAGATAAAAATGTTCTTTATGAACAGATAAAAATACTTTTTAAAACCCAGTTTTAGCCACAAACCCCCACAGTGGATTCACTGATATTTCTGCCACCAGCCACCAATGACAAAGTGGATGACTCAAGTTGAAAAAGAAGCCCCTCAAGTAAGATGTCCAAGAAGGGCTTTTTTTTCAATGTATCTTAAAAGAGAACAAAGTAAGTCCATGATAAAGGTAAAGGTTTTCCCCTGACATTAAGTCCAGTCATGTCTGACTCTGGGGATTGGGGGATGTATAAATTTTGTTAGTATGGATGTATTGTTGTTTTATTTGGGCATTGAATGTTTGCCTTTTATGTTTGGAATCCACCCTAAGTCCCTTTGGGGAGATAGAGCAGAATATAAAGTTAATAATAATAATAATAATAATAATAATAATAATAATAATAATGGTGCTCATCTACATTTTTAAGCCGAAGAGCTATTGTCCGTAGACACCTCCAAGGTCATGTGGCTCGCATGACGGCATGGAGTGCCATTACCTTTCCGCCAAAGCAGTATCTATTGATCTACTCACATTTGCATGTTTTTGAAATGCTAGGTTGGTAGAAGCTGGAGCTAACAGAGGGAGCTCATGCCGCTCCCCAGGTTCGAACCTGCAACCTTTCAGTAAGCAAGTTCAGCAGCTCAGTGGTTTAACCCACTGTACCACCGGAGGCTCCAAGTAGTAAGTCCACAGAGGGAAGAAAAGGGAGGATATAGGATACAAATCAGAGAAAGAACCATAACTAATGGTCTTCCATGAAGACCACAGAGTGCATCACTATAGTAAATGATGGAATTTGCTTTTAGTCTATGACCAAAGCATCTCTGAGTTATGCTTGCTCCACCAAACCAGTAAAAATTGAATCACACTGCACATTTTGAAAAGGGCAAAGTGTCAGCTTTTTGGCAAAAATGACACCCCCCTCCCCCCTGCTGTTGTGTTATATGAATGTTAACATTATTAGCATTATTTGAGTAGTGCTATTTGTATGCATGGACTGTTACACATAAATAATGGGACAGATGGGAATGACAACTATGTTCAGCTGTGATTCACAGGTATTAATGTATGGTTCAGAAATTCCTGTTTGGCCAGCACAGCTAAATATCCTCCAAGAAACAAACCAAGGAATTAGGAGTGTATTCAGCAAACTGGAAAGGTGTAAATTAACAGAATGCCATTTGCCCCAACTTAGTTATTTGTATCTCACAGATTTCTTCTTATATTTTATGGAGTTTGGGTTTACATTGCTCTAAAATGATATTCAGTCATCTTATTCCTTCCACATGCATAGGGTTAATGCAGCATGGACTGTCACTCAAAATATGGGTGCTCATTGTTTATCTGTTTATAGTCAACCAGGAAATATATTTGAATATTTGTGCACATCTCTAATAACAGAACAAGTAATTCATGTAACCCATAAGTTGAAGGGAAAAAGAAAGGGGGATTTAAAAAGAAGTTTTTAAGAGAGGGCACAAAACCAAGGTCAATTCCCCTCACAGGCAAGTGTTGTAATATCCAATTTAGCTAACAAATGGACCTGACAAGTTTAATAATGCAATCTACTTGAAGGAAGAGAGTGAGAAAGCAAATGTCCATGGATGGACTTTACAGTGCAAGTAAGACCCCAGATAAATTTAAAATGTCTACAGTTAGTTTTACCATTAAAATCATTAGTTTTACTATTTCAGGCACAGAGATGAACAGAGACAGTAAGATGGGTCAATACAGTATGATTCTGATGTAAACAGTAACTGCTGTAAACAACTATTAAAATCTTCTCCTTGTTTTATTTTATTTACAATATTAGTGAAATGAAATATGCCTACTCATATTTATTCACATCAAGAACTCTATGCGGAGATAGGCCCCTCACTTAGCAGAGACCAGGAACAAGAAAATAAGTAGTAGAGACAGGGAAACATGTCTCAGCAGCAGGTTTTCTTTACTGTACAAACAGGGGTTACTGGGTAATGTTGTACAACGTTATGTGTAACATAGCACATTTGGCATGAAGCTGAAAGGTAGCCACACAAAAATTATGTGACAATAGAGGGGAAGTTTTATTCCATGGGTTATGCTGTCAGTCAGCTGGAAAGCCAGTTGCTCCACAGGTCTTCAGTTGCTTATCCACACATTGGTGAGGCTATGGTTGCTAAGAGAGACTGTCTAATTCATTTCACCAATAAGTATAGTATCTATATTAGAGAAATCCTTATGTCAGTCTGAGATGGCATGATGATGGTGGTGCTGGGATGCTGGACGTAAGGTGTTGTATTACCAAGTAACTACTTAGGCAAGGAGATGCCTTCTTGTGCAAAATTTGAAAAAGCAGACATGCACATGAAACTCTTTGTTGTGCTAGCATACAGGTCCAAAATGATTTGGAGGAAAAGCAAAAAAGGAAGGCAGAGCCCCACTTGTTTATTTCTTACTTCTTTAAAATTCTCAACATTTTTGGGGCTCTGTCAAAGTGGGACTTCTTTAGAGGCCACACTAGCTCCATTAAGGTTATCATAAAGAACACAAAAATAGCTACAATATTTAAAAAATCATTGCATAATTCTACCTGTCAAATAGCATCCGAATACCTTTAAACAGAAATATGTGGTGTTGTATAGGTCAGACTCCATACAATTGAACCATTAAACAAAAAGAACCAGAGACTACCAGAGTTCATGATTTAAATATAATCCCATAGTCAGGATAATTGCATCGCATGTCTTTCTTACCAATTCCAGTGGAAACATTTCCTTCTTTTTCTCCTGACTACATGCATTATATATACCATATATACTCGAGTTTAAGCCAACCCAAATATATGCCGAGGCACCAAATTTTACCACAAAAAACTGGGAAAACGTATTGACTCGCATATAAGCCGTAGGTGGGAAATGCAGCAGCTACTGGTAAATTTCAAAATAAAAATAGATACAATACAATTACATTAATTGAGGCATCAGTAGATTAAATGTTTTGAATATTTACATAAAACTGTAATTTAAGGTAAGACTGTGGTACTCTGATTAAACCATTATTCTAGCCACCTTCAATGTAAATGTGCTTGCATATCCTTACAATAAAAATAGATTAAAATAATAAATGTAATAAAAACAATAATAAGAATAAAATAGAGTAAAATAATGGAGTAATAACAGTAATAATAGAGTAAAATAATAAATGTAATAACAACAACAATACAATGTAATAATAATAATAATAATAATAATAATAATAATACATTTATTATGTATTTCTAACAGGGTTAAATTATTAATAACCTTGACTCAAATATAAGCTGAGGGGGACTTTTTCAGCCTAAAAAGGGGGCTGAAAAACTAGTCTTATACTTAAGTATATGCAGGTCATAATGTTTTTAAGTAACATAGCTAATTTTGTGTTGTACTTTAAATATTTAATGGTTTCTGAAGAAGGCTGACTTTTACTAAAGCAAGAACACATTGGACTTTTGAAATAAATAAGAAATAAGCACGTGACCATATATCAGCAGGTGGAGCTCTGCCTCATTTTTGCTTTTGTTTCCTCCACACACTTAACAATTCTCTTCAATTTTATTTGGGTCAATATCAGGGGACCCCAAAAGTCTAAGGCCGAAGGTCTCCTTATACTCGTATGTTGTGGGAAGAAATAGAAGTGATTCCCTCTGCTTGGTAAGGATCTGCCTCAGACCATTTGAGGTTCCCTCAGCATGGCATGTAAACACTGGCATCAGAGTGGAGAAGGGAGGGGAGGAGAGGGAGATCTGGCATCTGGCGTGAGTGGGAGTAAGCAGCCGTAAGGACAGTGTGCAAAATTCAGCAATGAATGACACTTCCATTTTTATCAGAAGCTACGCCTGGGGAAATCTGGAGCTGCAAAACTCGATCTGCTGCTTTTCTCCTAGATTTTCCAACCTGTACACTTCCCCACTTCCCCCTCCCATCATGGAAATAAATCAACATTCATTGCAGATGGCTCATTTAAAGGCAAAACAAGGCAAAAGCATACTGAGACTAAAAAAATGATTTTGAATAACTCCTGATGTGTGTTTTTATTTCTGCAATGCCAATACTAAAATTTGATTTTTACAATAACTACAATGGCTAGTGAGTCCCAGTTCCTGGCACAGGAGGTCTAAGGAGATGTGTGCTCATACATGTTTGCATATAACTGAAACCTTACATCTAAGAAACTGCTAGAAGCAAATGAGAATCCATGACAAGGATAACTGTAGATGCCTTTAGAATAGAGAAAGGAGCTTACTACAGCTGCTCTAAAATAAAAACAACTGTTCCAAAGGCAAGACAGAACATACAAGCAGGCCCTGTGTGTACAGACACTATTTTAGAAATCATAAGTCACCTTTAAACCAGTTTTAACTGATGAGGTTTCACTAAAAAACCACATGTACTCACTGAAAATACTCTCAAAGATTTCCAGTCTCAACACCATTATAATTCCCATGATTCTTCTGGAAAGAACACTAGATTGCAAGTCACAGTAAGACATAACTTCTAGCTCCAATCCAAGCCCTATTTGAAGGTGGACACATTTCAGAAGTTAGGTCTCCATGTATGAGACTATCATAAGATGGGTTCCTTGAGAGGCAATATTCATTGAATGGGTTAGCAAAAGGAGGACAGTGAGGCCCTTCCACACAGCTAAATAAAATCCCACATTTTCTGCTTTGAACTAGAATATATAGCAGTGGGGACTCAGAGCCCTTCCCTATATCCCAGATTATCAAGATAGAAAATCCCCACAATATCAGCTTTGAACTGGATTATTGGAGTACACACTCAGATAATGTGGGATTGATAATCTGGGATATAGGGCTGTGTGGAAGAGCTCCCAGATAACCCAGTTCAAAACAGATATTGTGGGATTTTCTGCCTTGATATTCTTGGTTATATGGCTGTATGGAAGGGTCCTGAAGCAAATCTGGAAAGAAGGGTATAAAGTCGAACAAGAGAAGAGAAAAAAGGAACAAAGTGGGGAGTAGCAATAACAAAACTAAACATACAGATTAAACCAGGAATCATAATCCGGAAAAAAATTTGTAAGCATCAAGTTTTATTACATGTTCCATTTTGGCCAACTGGATGTTCATTTGGATCTCTTCTGGCCTAAGGTCCATAGTCGCACACAGATAGGGTTGGCCCTATTATGAGACAATGGGAGGCAGGAGCCTCAGGTTTTAGATGCTGTGTGGTAGCAACAAGGTGAGAGAGGAGATAACTAATTTGCCACATGGCCTGCCTTGCATCCCCCTATGTCTGGGGTAGGCAAAGTGGAGCACTAAGGATGTATACAGTCCCCAAGTTTGTTTTTCTAGCCCAAATCCTCTAGGCTCCTCTGGTCCATTATCTGTAATGCATATCTACATTTTTTCTTTAAAAGGATTAAAGCTGAGCCTGATGGTCATACATATTCCAGCTCCCATTTGATCACAATTCTCCCAAACCTTCTCAGTAATTCACCAGAGATTGTACTTTTTTAGAGCTTTTGAAACTAAGCAGTTTTCCTTGTGTGAATCAATACCTACAATTCAAATTAATGGGCTACTATTTTCTAATATAATGGTGGCAATATTAGCATGTCAGTAAAATGCCAACAGCAGTTTTTTGCTCTGTGTCCTTCCTAACTCCTTTTGACCTTTAACAATTTTGCTTTTCTCTTCATAGAATGATTTTTCACTTCTTTGCTGCTACCTCAAAATACAGTAAGAAGAATGATTTTGGGAAGAATGCGTGCCTGTTCTCTGTCAGTACAGGAATGCATCTTATTAGAAACATCACTTCCTGTAGCTTTTAACTAAAGATGTCACTGGGGTGTTATATACTGACTATATAATGCAGTTTGAAGCCACAAAACACACACCACCAATGTTTACTGTAGAGTGCATCTAAGAGTATAAAACACATTTTTAAAAGTCCCAAGGATATATCCCAGATCCAGTATATCCCAGATCCATGGTGAAATCAGCAACACAAAATATTAGGTGCATTATAGACACACACACATAAACACAAGTCAAGCACAATGAAACGTGTTCTTCCTGAACCAGTTCCAAACTGGATTATAGTGTCAGTGTAGAAGCGCCCACTGAAATTCTGCCCAAAACTACAATTTAACCAGTTTGGTAGAATTCTGTCTCAGTTTGGGGAATGTTATGATTAAAAAAAAACAGGATAATCTTCCCAATATTAGAAACATGCTTGAAAGAGGGCTGTATGTTTCATCATAACACATTTTGCCTGAAATGAAATTCAAAGAATATTTAGCAATTCCATGCCATCAGATGAAAACAGGCAAAAGTATTTCAGGGACATTAGTGACATTTTTCAGATGAAAACTAAAGTCAGATATTATTGGTTTTATATTAAACAGAAAAAAGGCTTGACCAGGATACACTAGAACAAAATCTTGCCATGACTCAGATGAATAACAACTTCAACAATTCTACCTGTCAAGTATGTAGTAGTGATGAGAACACCTTAGCCACTGAAACTCACTTGTCAGATCAGATTGCTGGGACTGAGACTGAAAGGCAATTTCTCTGTATGAAAATCATTTATAAAGGCTGCCTGTCTCAAATAATTCCACTGCTATCATTTTAAGTGGAGGAAAGACATGACACCCAAGGGAAGGAAGTCCACATGACCACTGGGGGTCATTTATCTTACACAAAGGCTTTATCACAGTAGAAGGCAAAAGCTTGGGAAGTACAGTTACATTACGGTGTGGTAGAGAAAAACAATAAATCACTGCTTTCCCTAATGGAAGTAATCTCTTTTGAACAAGGTGAAAGTTTTAACCAAGTGCCATTCCTCATTTAAGCTGATAAAGGATTGAAGCATCACAGCTTGGAGCCTTTTGCTGCTCCAGTTTCCAAGAAGCAACGTGCCCCATCCTCACTTCACAAGCAGAAATGAACCATTACTGAGGACTCTAGTGGAGGAGAGTGAAAGGTTTTCTAACTTTCTAGATGTCCTGGAGGGCAAATTAGACATACTGGTGGCAGCAGTATTTCTGGTTCATATGTCTTCCCCATTCATATATAAAGCAGGACATGTGTGCCTAATTTTAACATCAAAAGGGATACATGAGTTAAGGGAGTGGATGCTTTCTGTGCTGTACATTCCCATTACAGACTGTTCCCTGAACTCTTTTTTCCTCTTAGCAATGTTTTGAATCCAGAAAGAAGCACAAGGAGTAAAAGCTCGGTTTAACTCCCAATTTGTTTAATGTCCCTTTGGATAGTCAACACACACAAAACAGGTTTGCAACCATTAATGGGTCAGAAGCAGAACCCGTATGTCATCTTCACCTTGGTGTAAAGCAATGGCACTGCTGATCAAGGAAGACCTCTTTTCTTCATAGACTGCTGTAACGAAGGAAGCACGCAATTTGTGAAGAAGCCACCACTTTGTAAGGGCTTATTAAATTGATAGCGTAGCTAAGAGCTATTAATATTGAATTGGGTCTTTTTCCCTGGTATAGCGTGACTTAACTTGGAAAGGATTTGTAACAGGCTTTTTAAGAAAATGAAACAAGTTTATTGAAATGTAGCAGAAGCTTGATGGTTTCAATGTTTCTTGACTCTTAGAGGCACATATCTTCAGAGGTTACATTTATAACATTCCTTAAAACAACTCTGGAGAGGACTTCCTTCTACTAAACAGGTATCAAACTTATTTTTCTTCAAACTGTGTTTCTTTCCTTAATAGACTACTTCTTCAAACTGTGTTTCTTTCCTTAATAGACTACTTCAGATACAAGCTTATTCTTTCTTTGTGATATTTCTGTTGCAATAAAGATTCTCACTGGGTTTCTCTCACCCTTTCTACTCATACACTAAATACTAATATAAATAAGTCAACTCAACTTATCTAAACTACCTTGACTAAAAGTCAAACCCTTCCTGATTCTCATTTCAATAGAATCAGCCTTACCCTGTAGTTTTTAAACTCCAGACTTACTGTTTTAAAATGGCTGCCCTGCCAAGTGGCAGTTGGCTCCGCCCCTATTTCCATAGCAACCCAGCTCAAAGTGAGCTGAGCTGGCTACCATCCTCCCCATTTATGCAACTTTAAATATTTACCCTTTCAAAAACCTATCTATAACTATACATAAAATTTACACCTCACCAGAGCAGCCCTGGTGAAAGTTGCTACAGCACAAGCAGAGCTAAACAGAAGGCCAAGGGACTGGAAATGTGGCACAATGGAAGTCTGGTTCAAACTGCTGCAAAATCAGGAAAATTCAACTCCCTCCCAGCCTCAAGTCCCAAGATTTGCTGCCTTTCTGTGAGGCCGCTCTGACCACTTCATCACACTAGAGAATGAATCCACTTAAAATCCGGTTTCTGCCTCCTGCACAATTCTGGGGTTTGTATTTTACTGAGGCTGTGATGAAGGGCTCCTCCCTAAACTACAAACCCCAGAATTCTGCAGGAGGCAGAAACCGGATTTTAAGTGGATTTTTTCTCGTCCCCCTGTTGGGGTGAGAAGGATGGGATATAAATGTAGAAAATGAATGAATAAATAAGATATTAATCGATTTTCAACCCAGCACAAGGTAAATTTGGACAAATTCTGTGATGTCCATTTCTTAGAAACTGCATGAAGTATTTGCAATAAGAAATAAGGGTACTGTTCCATTATCCAGGTGGAGGATACCAGAAGCTGCTAGAGAGAGAAGGATACTTCATTTTATGGGGGTGGATGGTGGGTTGAAGGAATAAACCAATTTCTCCCTAATTTCCTATTATTCCCTGCACACCTGTCCCCATCATGGAAACAACCCTCCTTTATGATATTGGAAGGGGGGGGGGGATAACCAGCGAAAACAGGGAAAATGGTTTTCCTCCTTCCACTCCACAAGCCCAAATGAAGTATCCTTCTCTCTCTAGCAGCCCCCAGTGGCCTCCGCCTGTATAATGGAACAGTACTGAAATAAGTAACTATTTTCATAAATCCATGACAAACCATATTAAGATGCACATAAAGTATATTCTTAAAATTCCAACTATTTGTTGCTATATGCCTTCAAGTCATTTCTGACTTACAACAGCACCAAAGTGAACCTATCATGAGGTTTCTTGGCAAGATTTGTTCAGAAAAGGTTTGTTATTGCTTTCCTTTGGGGTTAGGAGAGTGTGACTTTGATCCCAGAGTTTGAGTCCCAACACTCAATTCAATGAATCAAGCTGGTTCTCACCTCAAGTATGCTATCTTACAAAGCAAACAGATAATAGAAACTTATAGGTTACATGATAAAATTCTGCTACAAACACATAATTAGATGAGTTAATTTTCAAATTCCCTCCAAGCCTAAGGCTTTTTGTGTGTTTGTTTCTTTGCTTCTGTTTCTCATAAAAATACTTTTTAACTTAAGTAATTGGATTTGCGAACACAATCCAGAGAACCACTTAAGGTATCGCTAAAGTATTTTTCACTATTATCTCTGAGTTTCACTCACTAGAGAGTTTCAAAATGGATTTACTGTACAACAATAGACCGTTGCCCACGAAATACCTTTCAGCTTTTTGCCAGTGGAATGATTCTGCGGTTTTATGGATTGTGTTCACAGAAAATACCCTCTGTGACTTCCTCCCTATTGAAAAGTAAGGATTCTAAGATTATAGGAATATATTTGTAAAGCGGGAATAGGAATCCTTCCAATTTTTTCACTGACGAATAGACAAGAATTATGAAAAGAGACAAAAAGAGAGAGCCACATCCTGGTACAGTCAAGTCATGATTTCATGACCACCAAGTCTCATTGGACTGGTAAAGAACACTTTCCCCTGCTTTCTGCAACAGATTTCTCTTTCCTCTGGAATGCCTGCAAACTTTGGGCTTTCCCAGGACTCTTGATAGAGTCATGCACTATTGGGAAAAAAGGAATTGAAATCTGTTGTTCTTACTGTATAAGAAGCTGATTAAATGTGATTGAATTTTAATTATGACACCATTATCACTATTACTGTTATTATTATTATTATTATTATTATTATTAGTAGTAGTAGTAGGATTAAATGCTGCTGTCTGAGAAGGTTTATAGAAAATATATTGACAAAAAAAAAATCACGAGACCTCCATTCCATACATCAATTCTTCCCTACAAACGCTCCAACAATAATGCTCCCGACAATTCTAAACATCAATTATGATGCCCCTTATTGTATTAAAAGTTACAGAAACGTAACTCTGAAACCTCCCTCATGGTAATATTGTTTTATGCCTTATGCCACAGCAATGATAAAGGCCATAAACATTCCAGGGCCTCTGCAACTATTGGGTCAACTTTTCCTCTGACATCAAGAACACAGAATGATTTGAGGGGACATAAAATTACATCATAAAACCAACACAGTGCTCACACAGGATGTGTCCAGACATTTTTCTTTCATCCTTACTTCTACCCTCACCCATGCAGGATTCGGTCGGCTTTTGATTCCACCTTACCTGCAGTCTCTGGGAATGTAACGAGTGCATCTGCTTGTCAGGTTTTATTGGATTCATTTCAATTGGTTCAGCTTGAGGATGTGGACAGGATCCTTGGAGAGGTGCGGCCCACCACATGCATCCTAGACCCCTGCCCATCCTGGCTGTTAAAAGAAGCCAGAGGGGGTTTGGCAGAGTGGGTGAAGGTGGTGGTTAATGCCTCCTTACAGGAGGGCAAGATTCCAGCGAGCTCGAAACAAGCTATTATCAAACCGCTGTTGAAAAAACCATCACTGGACCCCACTCAATTAGACAACTTTCGGCCAGTTTCCAATCTCCCCTATTTGGGCAAAGTCCTGGAACGTGTGGTGGCGGCACAACTCCAGGGATTTCTGGTAGACACTGATTATCTTGATCCGGCACAGTCTGGCTTTAGACCGGGACATGGAACGGAAACAGCCTTGGTCGCCTTGGTAGATGATCTGCGCAGGGAACTGGACAGGGGGAGTGTGTCCCTGTTAGTTCTGCTGGACCTCTCAGCGGCCTTCGATACCGTCGATCACGGTATCCTTCTGGGACGCCTCATAGACATGGGTCTTGGGGGTACTGCTCTGCAGTGGCTCCAGTCATTTCTTGAGGGACGGTCCCAGAAGGTGTTACTGGGTGACACCTGTTCGGCCCCACAACCGTTGTCGTGTGGAGTCCCACAGGGTTCGATCTTGTCCCCAATGTTATTTAACATCTACATGAAGCCGCTGGGAGAGATCATTCGGAGTTTCGGATTGAGATGTTATCTCTACGCAGATGATGTCCAGATCTGTCACTCCTTCTCACCTGTCACCAAGGAGGCTGTCCAGACCTTGAATCGGTGTCTAGCTGCTGTGTCGGACTGGATGAGAGCTAACAAATTGAAATTGAATCCAGACAAGACAGAGGTCCTACTGGTCAGTCGCAAGGCCGAACAGGGTATAGGGTTACAGCCTGTGCTGGATGGGGTTACACTCCCCCTGAAGACGCAGGTTCGCAGCTTGGGAGTGATCCTGGACTCACAGCTGAGCCTGGAACCCCAGGTCTCAGCTGTGGCCGGGAGAGCTTTTGCACAACTAAAACTTGTGCACCAGTTGCGCCCGTACCTCGGGAAGTCTGATCTGGCCACGGTGGTCCACGCTCTTGTTACATCCCGAATAGACTACTGCAACGCTCTCTACGTGGGGTTGCCCTTGAAGACTGTTCGGAAACTTCAACTAGTCCAACGAGCGGCAGCCAGATTGCTCACCGGAGCGACATACAGGGAGCATACCACCCCCCTGTTGTGCCAGCTCCACTGGCTGCCGATTCAGTTCCGAGCACAATTCAAGGTGCTGGTTTTGACCTACAAAACCCTATACGGTTCCGGTCCAGTGTATCTGTCCGAACGTATCTCCCTCTATGTCCCACCCCGGAGTCTGAGATCATCTGGGGAGGCCCTGCTCTCGACCCCACCACTGTCACAAGTGAGGCTGGTGGGGACGAGGAGCAGGGCTTTCTCAGTGGTGGCCCCCCACCTGTGGAACTCACTCCCGGGGGAGATTAGGGCATCATCATCCCTCCTCGCCTTCAGGAGGAGGGTGAAAACTTGGTTATGGGACCAGGCCTTTGGGCACTCTGGCAATTAAATCAGTCAATCAGGCAAGTATGACCAGCAGGATGGATGAATGGAACGAAAACCAGATCTAGGTGTTAACAAACACTGACCATGGAAGAGGAGAACTGGGTTTGTATTTGGTTTTTAATGTTTTTATTGATTTTATGGTTATATTGTATGCATGTCAACTGTGAATTGTTGTAATTTTGTGTAATTTTGTGTACAATTGTTTATGATGCAGGCATCAAATTGTGCCTTGCCCCTGTAAGCCGCCCTGAGTCCCCTTCGGGGTGAGAAGGGCGGGGTAAAAGAACCCCAAATTATATACTTGAGGATATATTTTCCCATTACTGAAGATTTAAAAACCCCACCAGCATTAAACAGAAGCAGTGTTTGTTCATTAGGAAGTTAACAGTAGGCTAACCTTTTAAACACCGTTTTAAACGTTACAAGACTCTTGGGTGATACCAACAGATATATTGTCCTTTTTGACAAATAAACTGTAAGGTATGCCTAATAAACATCTCTGAGAATGAACTACATTCACAACATGAAATGTATTTCCAAAGCTGCAAAACAACCAAAGCTTTATGGCTTAACCTCCACCCAGCTTTTATCCCTGCATGCCCTAAATTTCCTTTTATGAAAAAGTAGCATTTGGCACACAGGAGCAATGTCTACTCAGTGAGCATGTTGCACTTGGCAAATAAATTTGTTTCCGTTTGCCAAAAGAGAAAGACATAGAGGAATACTCATCCAATTGCTGAATATTAATAGTTCCCACAGTGGTGCTCTGTTTCCACCTATCCATTTACTTGGTATTTCCCTTTTTATCCAGGATGTTGCCTCTTTGCCTGCTACAAATTATTTGTCTCTGAAGGTGTTATCTTACACCAAAAATGACAACCACCTCCATAAAGTATGTTTGAAACTTAGTGCTTGGTTACTTGAAGTAGTCTGCTTTTCTACATGACATTTTTGGGTCTCGGATGGCCACAAAATATCAGATGTGGACCTTGCTTTTATGAACTTACAGGGTGTTACGGACGGGGCGAGGTGGAGGTTTGTGTTGCACAAACATTACAGTATAAAAATGAAAATAATATACTGGTATGTATTCAGAAGAATTGTGGAGGTTTGTGTCAAGATTCATGGTTTTTCTGCAAACAAGTGTATTTTTGCACAGAATGCTTTCCTTGAAATATTTCAGGATGTGTAAATACCAAGCAAAATCTGAGCTGATCTTTGCTCCTGTGTTTTGTGTCTATATCAGGTTTCCTGAGTGTATTTATCCAAAATGTGCTCATCAGTTGGGAAGTAAATAGCAGCAAATATTCTTTTCATCACCACTTGTGTCACATTTCAAAGGCCATAACAGGCACTACATTATGACATTTAGGATTAAAATAACAGGTTGATATGTGATTTCCCATAATAGATTACAAAGTCTTAGCCAAGAGAAATATTCAGTGCCCTTTATGTTTTAGAAATAAGTGTCCTGTAGCTCAGAAATAAAATTGAAGAAAGCTTTCTTACACTTTCTTGACAGCGATCTCCCATGTGGTCTAACGCCAATTCCCAGGAAGAATGTTAATATGTCATAGAGGAATACTTGGTTCCAGATTCTAGTGTCATAATGATACTTATGTAGCATGACAACATGACTTAATACAGCAGTTATAAATACCCATGGCGCATTAATGTAAATGCAAGCATAGCTATGTAACAAGTTATTTCTTTGTTGCTTATTTCCATTCCCCCCTGCAGAGTGCAGCTACTAGTCAGGAATGCTATGGGGGGGGGGGACGACAAAACGGAGGACAGTGACTGCTCTATTGCAATGGATGGAATGTGGCCCATCCATTGCAAAAATGTGAATGTTTCACATTCACATTTTTGCATCAGTTTTGTGCAGAAAGTTGTGATTTTCCTTGCAAAGACAATGCTTTGCCTAAAATATCACATTTTTTCCATAATGTTCCCACAAAAAGTTGCAAAATGGAAGTGATCCAATAGCTGTTGACCTTTTTTAAAATAAACTATCTCAATGTAGATGAGAAAGTTTGCCATTTTTTAATATTCTCTAATCTGTTTAGCCACAAATACAAAGCCAATGAGAAGATTGGAAAAGGATTCTCTGTGGCCTGTTGATTTCTATTAATAACCAACTAACTAGTGGTATAGTGGTATGAGTGTTGGACTATGACTCTGGAGGCTTGAGTTTTAATCCTTTCTTAGCCAAAAATGGAAACACATTGGGTGATCTTGGGCAAGTCGAACACTCCCTGTCTCAGAGGAAGACAATGGCAAAACTCTCCTGAACAAATCTTTGTGAGAAAGGCTTATGATCAGTTCTCCTTAGGATTGCCATAGGTTGGAAACTACTTTCGGACATACAACAAGAAGAAGTTATTACAGAATTTCTGTTATCTTTAATTGATCCAAACTAACTAACATTTTCACAGATTTTGTTTCAAAGAAATATACTATGAACCTCATCAGACAGGGATAAATTTGCCATGGAGGCCACTTGCTCCCATTCCATAACATGCAGATACTTCCAGCTGGCCTCCGTGGTAAAAGGGAAGGCAAACCAGCACATGCTGCTGTGGCACCAACGGGGACAAGTGAGTGGCTAACACTTCCCCCTGTGGGATGGTGTAACAGGTGAGTTGAGTAAATGCAGGGCTTGGAGCAATAGGTTCCCCATGCCCCCCCCCCCCCCGGATGGGCACCACCAGATTCACCACAGCAGCCCATTCAATGAGGTAAAATATACTGACTATTAAAATTTGCTTGGACCTACAATCCCAAAGTTGAAGTTTGACCCTTAGATTCTATTTACTGGTAGAAACGTACAGTATATTCCTAGGATCAGCCTGTTTCTCATTGAGAATCTAAGGACTATTTTGCATTAGCATTTTCTTCTCTTAAAGCAGTGATTCTCAACCTGTGGGTCTCCAGATGATTTGGCCTTCAACTCCCAGAAATCCTAACAGCTGGTTAACTGGCTGGGATTTCTGGGAGTTGTAGGCCAAAACAGCTGGGGACCCACAGGTTGAGAACCACAGTCTTAAAGCACCACCCCTTTACTAATTTACATCTGGAAATCTCAATAATGTCATTAATTCCACATGCATAATGCCACAGCAGTAAAAATCATTAAGGAGAATTAGAAACATATTTTAACCTATAATGCTTGAATCACCAAATGTTTCATTAGCCCTATGAACTTCAAACCATAAATTGTGTCTGCAACTGGAAAAGGCAGATTTCGAAAGAAAGAAAATTAAAAGGCCTTACCAGCCATCAACCAGCCCTTCAGACAAACTATAAAAGGTACCCCTTTTCTTTACCTTTAATAGTTGTATGGAAGAAACTCCAGCAGCATGAAATAAATGGGCTTTGGATGGGAAAAAGAGTGGAATGCTATTTCTGACTCCACTTCACTCAGGAGATGGGAAAATTAATGTTATGTTCATGTCTCCAAAACAGAAAAATGTCATCTGGAAAATCTTCTATATGCTCAGTTGTTCTAATAATATAATACATCATGAGTGGCTGGTTAATTTCGAATTACAGCGGAGTTCAAGTTAACTGGAACTCAAGCCTGCATGGCTCATTAATAACTTTAATCACCTTGACCCCATGTTGAATCTGTGAAATGGTCGAGTCCTCTCCCTGTCCCAATTCACTTAGGCTGGATTGCCATTATGTGGGATTATTTTAGACTAATTTCCATAGAATTCTATTATTTTGTGAGCATCAGAAACAAGTCTGTCAGTGTAGCTTGCCAACATCTTATTCTAACCATACACTGAAGAGCAGTGAAAAAAGAATGATGATTGTACAAATGGATATTTCTCTCTTGCTGTTTAGCCTCACTCCCTGGCTCCTGTTTTCAAATTCATTTTTTTTTCTATTTCAACATATCAATATAATCAATCCACTCTATTTCTAAGCCAGTTTCCATCAAGGGGGCTAAAATGGTGTAGTTGTTTGTGCACCGGACTACAAATCTGGAGATCAGGATTCAAGCCCGTGCTCAAGTCCTGAAAAGGTATTCAGTGACTATGGATAAGTCTCGCTGCCTCTGCTTCAGAAGGAGGTAATGGCAAACTAATTCTGAATACATCTTGCCAATAAAACCCAGTGCTAGGTTTCTTTAGGGTAACCATAATTCAAAAATAATTTGAAAGCACATAAAAGCAGCAACAATCACCCTAAACCTGAAGAGTTAGAACCAATTTACTGGCATTTATATTAAAAACCAACCCTCCGCCTTCAAGTGGGTGAGATAGAAAGCTCCAGGCTGCTGAGGGGAATAAAAAAACAGCATTGAACTCTGTTAACTCACAGTGGTTGCCTCCTTGAATCAACTGCCACATTTATAAAGGCATTAGATCAAACAGACACAACTTCCCTAGGTCTGCCTCCTCTCCAGTCCTGTATGACTACTTAGCAGGATCAAAAACACTACTCTCTGTTGTTGGACCCCACCATTCCCAAAACCATCTCCATAGACATCTTTGAAATGTGGGACCTGAAGACACTTATGTAACAGTTTCTGCATGGCTGCATTACCTAAAAACCAGAAACCAAGAGCGGTTTGTAAGCATGCTGTGTGTATGTTTGATGTCAATCCCACACAAGGTCCATGATCAAGGTATTTTTTATGTATTACTAAAAATTCAAGAAGAGCCCATTAAGTCTTCGTGCGTTCATCTTTAATCAAGGTCTGGAATAGATATAAAGACAAATTTTATATAAAAAAAACCCACTATGGCTGTCACCACTAGAGGCCTCACAAAGCAGAATATTGGGATGGAATAATTGGCCTAATTATAAAGACATAATAAGAAAGGAAAGAGGAGAATTCAAGATAAAAACCCAACAAGAATTAAAAGACATAAATAGTAAAATTTCATGGTACCAATACGAACAAATTAAACAACACTTTAAGAGTGATAAAGAAAAAGGATTCGAAGAAAGTTCCTGCTTTTGGGATAAAATAATGCAATCAGAAAACAAATTAATTTCCAAAATATATAAAAAAATTGTTAGAAGAAGAAGGAGACGTAGGAAAAGAAAAAACCTACATGAGGAAATGGAGGGAAAACATAGGAAGAGAGATAAAGAAAGAAGAATGGGAAGAAGTATGGAACAAGAAGCTAAAATATTCAAAAGCAATGGAACTAAAAGAAAATTGGTTTAAAGTAGCACATAGGTGGTATATAACACCCCATAGATTAGGGAAATTTAATAAAAATACAAATACTAAATGCTGGAAATGTGGAAAACAGGAAGGGACATATTACCACCTATGGTGGACTTGCCCAAAAGCAGCAGAGTATTGGAAAAAAATACAAAAAACATTACAAAGAATATTGAAGATTGAAATACCTTGGAAACCTGAAACCTTCCTATTAGGGATACACAATATAAAATTGGAAAAAAATAAAGATAAAATACTTTTTCTATTGACGACCGCAGCCAGAATAGTCTATGCAAGACATTGGAAAGGAAAAGATCCCCCAGAAGAAGAGGAATGGTTAACGAAGATTCTCGACATAAGAAACATGGACAAATTAACATATATACTTTCAAAAAGAAGAGGCACTCCAACAGCTGAAACAGACTGGAAAGATGTTACAACATACTTAGCAGAAGAAAAAAATATGGAAATACTCATATAAAAGAACTTGAAGGAAAAGACAAACAAGGGGAGAGCTGAAAAGAGACGAAAGAGGGAAAGCAAAAAGAGGGAAAGAACAAAGGAACAGGAAGAACCTCCAAACGATACCGGGAAGTCAACACCAGAAGAGATTTCATTTTTCTCATCCCCCTCCCCCACTCTTTTCCTCACAATTCTCTCCCAATCTCTTCCTCTTTCGCACCCGACACATTATAGATACAAATATACATATTCATTGTTAATACCCAGAAAACACACTTTCTTCTATCCTCTTCTAAGTTTCTTAACCCATCCCTAGCCCCACCCATACCCTCTTCCCTACCCCACCTATCAGATATCCCTTTCTTTTTTTTATGCTTATATGCTTTGTTTTATGGAAATATCAATAAAGATTATTTTAAAAACAAGAAGAGCCCATTAAGTTAACCAGCTGCAACTGAAAACTTTATCCTCATAAAGTTTTCTTTTTAATATTCTCAATGTGTATTTTTTTCCAAAACAAAACTTTTCAAACATGCACAAATATGACTGAGGTCAGAAGCCTTACTGTTTCCTGGTTTAAAGTTGTAAAAACTAGTATCATTAATGACATTATTATTATCATCATCATCATAATCATCATCATCATCATCATCATCAGTTTTCCTCTTTTTAAAGAGATAAAAAATAGCTAACAATATTAAAGCAATACAATGTACGATTTAAAACCTCCTACACAAACCCTAAAATGGAATTAATCTAGCAGGAAAGGGGTTGTAATGTGAAGCAATTGGGATATATGAATAACCTGATCTGCCCATACCACTTTGACAGACTAATATCGAATTATTAAAATGTACAGATCTGACAACAACAAAAACTGAATATCCCAGTGCCTTCATATTACAACCATTTCTTGCTGGATTAATATGATGCTCCCCAAACTAAGACAAAACATTTAATCACTGTTCAATGTCACTTTCCTCTGTATTTCTAACCCAGTTTTTGTACATGCTTTACAGCTCATATGCATTTTTATACATCAAGGGGTAGATCGTATTAGCATATTTATGCTCTACATTGTAATCACACAAAAAAGAAGCACAAGAATGGAATAAACATACACACACACACACTCATGCTGGCATAAAGCTGAAATTCTTCCAGGCTGTAGTTTTCTCCTAAAAGCTCTCTCTCTCTCTCTCTCTCTCACACACACACACACAAACACACACACGTCTTTAAAAATAAACAAACATTCCTCCTATTTATCCCCACTGCTGTTGTTTGGTGCCTCATTTCCCAGTAGCTTTTTGTTTCAGAATTGCTTGGATTTTTTGTACACAAAAAAGCTGCCCTCATCTCCCATTAGCTCAAGTAATGTGGCATACTTGGCCCTATGACTCTGTCAGTAGTGACATATGCGTCAAAAATGAAATGGGTGTCCTTGCTGTGGGGAAGTCTATTTTTAGCCATGAATGATTCATTAACTACCGGGGTCTCCCAAAAGCTACATCTGTCAAGCTGTCAGAGGGGCGGGGGAATCAGCAAGGTCACGTTTCAGGAAAGCTGATAAAGGGAATGTGATTCCCCCTCCTCCACCCCTTTCAGCACACTGAAAGGCAGTGATCCCTGCAAATCCTCCTGTCTTGACAAATCGTTTGTCATGGAAAGTTTGCTTTGAAAAACAGCACCCCAGCCTTCCAAAACCTGCTTGGCTTATTTTACAGTTTGCATTGCAGAGACTTAATATGGTCGTGTCTGACAGTAAGGAAGAATGTCATTAATTCCACGTGCATAACTAATCAGGCCTCAGGGAAAGGGAGAAAAGGAGGCTACTAGCAAGGCACATGCAGCTACTTCAGTAGGAAAATGTCTGCTGCTCAATACAAAAGGATGGGGTTGCAAACAACACCTGACTCGATAGACTCTTCATAGGTCCCAAATGGGCTTCACAGTTTGATGAAGACACCTGAACTTCTCTGTCAGAGACTTTTAGTGCTGCATTTCAGGAGAGTGGACAAAACTCCATCGAGCCTTGGAGATACACTAAGGTGGCAGATATTGTAATTGGAAAAAAATCTAGGATAAAAATGCGAAGACAGGTTTCTCCTTAGGTATTCAAACAATAGTGAGCCCACACTTGCTAAAGTGAGAAAAATAGCATCAAGCATAGTGCCACATACAGAGATTGCTTACGTTATTTATCAGCAGGACTCAATCCTCCTATTAAAGAACAGGTGAAATATGGGGATATGTCATTATGTGAATTTTATTGTTCTGTGGTAAAAAAAATTCGTAGAAATAAAAGCAAAAAATTACTTTATTTTCAAAACAATAGAGATCATTTGTTGATTTGTATAGTACAATCTAGTTAAATTCAGATGACACCCCATGTGCCTTCCCTTTTGCTGGTGACTGCTGGCACAACGGCATGGTCCTGTTTCCACAACAAGCCAATTTTTTAAAAATCCAATTATCACAGGGACACAAATTGAGGTGAAATCTTCTGAACAGAGGCACATACAGCAAAACAAACACCACAAACACCAAAGGGCTCTCTCTCTCTCTCTCTCTCTCTCTCTCTCTCTATATATATATATATACACACACACACACACACACACATATACGCATACATATATATGTTCTCCCCCTCTCTCTATATATATAATTTATTTCATGCATTTCTACCCCGCCCTTCTCCCCCCCCCCCCAGAGGGGGACTCAGAACAGCCTCATACAAGCATCATGTGCTGCTATCAGCATATACCTGTCCGAATGCATCTCCCTCTATGTCCCACCTCGGAGTTTGAGATCTTCTCGGGAGACCTTGCTCTCGACCCCACCTCTATCACAAGTGAGATTGGTGGGGATGAGGAGCAGGGCCTTCTCGGTGGTGGCCCCTCACCTGTGGAATTCACTACCCGGGGAAATTAGGTCATTGACATCCCTCCTTTCTTTCAGAAGGAAATTAAAAACATGGTTGTGAGACCAGGCTTTTGGGCAATCTGGAGATTAGATAAGGACAATGACGACCAGAATCGATGGTACTGACAATGTGGAATGAATTTACGGACTCTGAGATGGTGAACGCTGAGTTTTAGATTGTTTTTTATTGATTTTGATGTATGAACCGACTGTCTTAATTGTTATAATTGCTGTTTACATGTTTTATCCATTGTTATGTTTATGCTGGCATCGAATCGTGCCTTTGTAAGCCACCCTGAGTCCCCCCTTGGGGGTTGAGAAGGGCGGGGTAGAAATGCGGGAAATAATAATAATAATAATAATATAAACAAACAAGGATTACATTTAAAACAGTAAAAATCATATTTGTCTACAGTTACACTTGAAAAATGTACCTGTTTCAACTTACATAGAGATTCAACTTAAGAACAAACCTACTGAACCTATCTTGTTCATAACATGAGGACTGCCTGTAAATGGCAATTAAATAAAATGTGAATAACATAATTATGCTGTATAAAAGAAGAATGTAATATCACCTGGAATTTTAGGTATAGCTTCCAAATTATCAAAATGGTGGAACAACTTCTCTTTAAATACTGGACAGTGGACATACTTGAATGAGCTGGGCTTTGCAAGTAGATTATTATTCTTGTCTACTCTTATCCACTTAAAATCTGATTTCAGCCTCCTGCAGAATTCTGGGATGTGTAGTTTAGTGAGACTGTTAAAGGCTCCTCCCTGAACTACAAACTCCAGAATTCTGCCAGAGGCAGCAACTGGATTTTCAGTGGATTTATTCTCTAATGTGAAGTAGTATTTCAAAGCTACAGATGACAAAAGTGTAGTCAGTCACTAGGGACCACTGCAGTTATAAGATTCTGAAGAATGTCTTACAGTCGAAACTATTAAATTAATAGGTTCCGCTTGTGAAGGACAAAGGGAGACTACAATTACCTGATCATTATTTCCAGTAACTACTGCAGGAGCTAACAAAAATGGCTAGTATGAGCTAAAGTTGCCAACTGAAGGAGATAACAGAAATTCTAGAGGAAAATGAACAAAATAAATCTTTTTATATTTACTCAAAAGCATTGTAAGGTCATTAAGAAGCCAAATATATACTTCAATTCAGACTGGATATCCTCATCACAATGACACATACCCATTTGACTGCACATGCTTCTTACATCACGGTTTTGCTGTTAATAGCCTTTAGTAAATTTTATTCTTTTACAGAAGAGATAAGTGGGTGTGGGGCTGGCTAGATAGAAGTTCCTCTACTGTTCATTTTTATAACAAGACAAATGGAGTTGTGCGCTGCACACATTTATTTCACATTTAACTGTGCTTTCCTTCAGGAGCTTGAAGTGGGTATCTAGATTCAATTACTATTTTAAGCAACAAATCAGGCTAACATCCAGATAGTTCACCAATACAAAGTATATTTGTTGACTAAAACAGCCTTCCAAACACTCTTTACAGCAGTACATTAGCAATCATTTACAGGAAACCCGTAACACCCTGGGGAGAGGAGATTGCTGCCTAAGCAAATTAACCTCCACAAAAATACAATGGACATTTCCCAGTACCTGAAGAGTCAATTCATAAACCACCGAAACAAGGGAGCAGGTTTTCCTTTTAAAAAAAATCATACCAAAATATACAGTGATTTTAAAGTGAAGCTGACTTCACTTTACAGTTTTCTCCACGGGAGATCAGATTCCCTGTGATTATGCTTTTGTCCCTGGTTAGAAGTAGCTGTGGGAGTGGGAACTAGGGAGTGATGATTGTGTTTAGAACCCCAACTTTTCAAGTAAAGACTACTTGTATTGTTGGCTCGTAATGACAGAAACAGCCAAGCGAATATGTAGTCTCATTTCTCAATTTCCAGTTTGAAAACATTAACCCAAGTGAACAGATGCTTACACAAGCTAACTTTGTTGTTGTGTGCCTTCAAGTCATTTCCAACTTATCATGCAGTTTTCTTGGTAACATTTGTTCAGAGGAAGGCTGTTGTTGCCATTCCCTTCATCTGAGGCTCTGCAAGTGTAACTTGTCTAAGATCACCCAGTGGTTCATCCATCATTCAAACCTAGCTTTCTATACATGCTGACTATGTGTGGTTTATTTTTTTTAAAACCATTTAAGTTTCCACAATAATGTAAAAGGAGAGAATAAATATGTTTTAGCTTTGTTTAATACAGAGCTGGACCTTGCAGGGGTGATTTTACTTTTGCAGTACTTACAGTTAACAGTAAAACAGTTAAAAAAGATTATTTAACTCCACAAATCTAAATCTGAAGGCTTCCTTGTATATTACCATCTTTCTGTCATAGCTAAGACTCACCTCCCCAAAAAGTCTGATTATACCTAAATCAGTTTTCCAAACCCTGAAAGCGGAAAGTTCCCATAGAGTTATATGAAGAGAAGAGAAGATTACCCATTAGTGATCCTGAACTGAAATGTTTAATTACAGACTTCTCATAATATACCATTTGATCCCCAGCAGAACATCTACATTTTACATCTATCTATGGACATTCCAATTTGTAGACATTTTCAAGGCAGCTTTCAAGACAAAATAAATCTGAATCACAATAAATTAATAAAATAATCAGATAAAATAAGGCAATGCATTAAAAAAAAACAAATTGTGTTGAATACACAACAGGTGACCCACGTTTTAAAAGTCTGCAGCAAACTACCAAAGCAGAAAAAATGTAATTGCCTGGTGCTCAAAGTCAATGAAGTTTATATTGGACTACAACTCCCCAAACTCTCCTGTTTGTACAATCACTGTCTATGCTGGCTGAAAATGGAAAGTGTGAAAGTCCAGAAAAATTGCTAAGATTTGCAGAAGATGATTGCCAAACTGGTTAAATAACTATCTGATAGTCAGGCTGTGACCTGTGGATTCTTGTCCAATGGCAATGTGGGTGCACTGCCATCTCTTGGAAATCCTTTGGCATAGCATAATAAATGTGAACACATGCACTGAAAAGATGGTACATCCATCACATGCTCACACCACTGTGCTCACAGAGTCGGCCTAGTTATACCAGGAGAAACCAGCATAGTATCTATTCAATTGATATAGTATGAAATTCAAAGTACATATTCTTTTTATCTACTTTTGTCACACTTGCATATATATTTCCAAGTTCATATCATTCTAATTGTTGCATTTAATTATTTTTAAAACAAAAAATTGCCTGTGGAAATACCTCTCTAAGAAGGGGGTTCCACAGCCTGGGAGCAACCATTTAGCAGGCTCTCTTCTGTGTTCCCTGTCAGGTTTGTGGGACAGAAAGAATGGTTCCCTAGAATAGCTCAAGACACATCAAGCTTATATACATTCTTGACATGACTAGCTATAAAATTACCAGCCACAATGGCAGATGAGCTCCCTCTATCAGCTCCAGCTCCTCATATGGGGACATGAGAGAAGCCTCCCACAAGGATGATAAAAACATCAAATCATCCGGGCATCCCCTGGGCAACGTCCTTGCAGACAGCCAATTCTCTCACACCAGAAGTGACTTGCAATTTCCCAAGTCGCCCCTGACACGACAAAAAAAAAAAACCAGCCACAAGCATGTATATAATGTAATTAAGAACCTAATCACATTGATAAGGGATAGCAGGGTGATTTGCCAGGCTCCGTGGTGAATTCGTGGGGCAGTGGAGCAATCCTGGTGCCCCATCTCCCCCACAGCAACACTTTCCCATCATACATGGGGAAGTGTTGCCATGTGGTTTCCCCTCACACAGGCCCGTTGTTCCCTACAGAACACAGTAAGCCTCCCGTGTCCCATGAGAAGTGTCCTACCACACAGTCAGGACACTTCCTCCATGAAGCCCCAGTGGAAGTTGCCATGCGTTGTGAGATGATGTCTGATGGGCTTGGCAACAACCGAGAACACCTATTTCTCCTTGTGTGATGAGGTCATATGAAGTGGCAATTGCACGACTGACAAGAAAGAATGTATATCCATAAAGGTAGGTCTAACAGTCACTGCCCATGTTAAGGAAGGATTACAATGGTAGAAAACTGGTTTGGTTTCTGCCATAGTTGGACATCTGCCAGGTGTGAATTCTTTGGAATCCTGTTGATGGCTTATTTTTATCACTGGCAATGCTTATTTAACTTGATCTATCATTTAAGCAAAATATTCATGAACTAGAAGTGTATGTTTCTTTCCTTTGAATGAAACTGTGGTGGCATTACTGTTTTCTAGGAATGAAGTTCCATATGGCTTTTTCTGGCACAAGACGCTTTCTCATTTCTCCCCTCCCCAGTTTCTGTTTATTTGTTCTTTCCTTCTCACTCATAAAACCCAAAGACCGCAAATATTTGACGAGGTGCTATACCCATGAAAATTCTGGCATGACTTTTACTAAACACAAGACTTGGCTGGAAACGTGTAGAGGATAATATTTCACTCACTGTGATTGTACAATGGGCTGATAAATCTCTCTTCAGCCTTTAATGTAAGAAATTTGAGGCAGACTATCTTACTCAAGGGAGCTGAGTGCAGCATTTATGTGTAACCACCACCACACAAGTGATGGCAACTCCCCCTCCCAACTTAGAAAGAAGTTTTCTAATAGCAACTTAGTTTGACCTTCTTCAAGAAAGCATTTTTCTTGATAAAGAGTTTCTTATTCATTGTATTGCTATTTCCAGAAACTGGAAAATTGGTCTAGTAGTGGGAGAAAAGCACTGATTAAATGACCTATATATAAAATTTAAGCAACCCCAAAGACCAATTTCACCAACCTCATGTGAACAGTCCTGGCAGATCAGACCAAAGGTTTATCTAATCCAGCATTCTCTTTCATGGACAACCAGCTAAAAGGAAAACCTTAGGCAGGATGTGAATGGCAAAGCATCCTTTTGCATGTGCTTCACAGCAGATTATATTCAGTAGCAAGCTATTCCTCATACTAGAGGTAATATATAGCCATCATGACTCATAGACATTGACAGTTTTATCCTCCATGGATTTCTCTAATCTCTTTTAAAGGCATCTGAATAAGGGAGGTCATCATTACAACTTTTGACAGCAAATATTTAAAATGCACCATGAAAAGAAGCACTTTATTTTGTATGTCCTAACTCTTAAATTTCACTGGGTTCCAATAGTATTCACTTTTTCACACCAGGCCTAATTTTGTATATACCTTCATCTCTACCATGTTTCCCGTTTCTTGTTTCTTTTCAGATAGAGTCTTGAACTCTGCCTTTTTCCATACCATCTTGAGATAGAATGGAATTGTTTTATATAAAACATTATGATATTGGCAGTTTTATTTTTTATTCCTCTTCTAACCATCCCAACTGAAATGTGCCTGTTTAGCAACAACCGTACACTGGGCCTATATCTTCACTGGACAGTTCATCATAAATAATGTACATTCCCCGCTTAGTCACCTCAATTCTGACCCCACCAGCGTATACATGAAGATCTTCACAGACCCACCACCATCTAATATGCGCATATACTGAACTGCATATGACATTTAATGCTAATTTCTCCTAAATTAGATAGATCTTTTAGAGGTTTTTCATTATTTGTATTTTTCTGCTTCCCCATTTCCTTCTGTCTAAACTACTGATGTCATAAGGATATTTTGCTTCATTATCATGATGTCATAAGGATATACTGATGTCATAAGGATATTTTGCTTCATCATCACCAACTGTGTAGCTCCTAATAATAAATGTATAACTTAATAGGCATCACTCCCAATATAAATAATTGGAGGTGAGAACCTCCTGTTTACATTGTTCCATTGTGAGAAATAATGATTAACTGTCCAAGCCATATCAAACAAAGGAAATATTCTATTTCTTAAGGAAGAGAACTGAAATGCTTAAATGAAAGGGTTTGTGGAAATCAGCTAACCAGGATACCCAAGGTATGCAAACTCTTCAAATAGATCAAATATTAATAACAGTTCAGTTGTATAGCAAAGAAACTTCAGGAGTAAGTTGCAGCTTCTACATAGGATTTGAACTGAATCAAAATGTAAAACAGAACCTAAGTAATTTATCAAATGGCATGTTTAAAACTGCGTAGGGCAGACGGATTACATAAAAATATGATATTGTCTATTTCTGGCCTACACATATGATCTATAAAAACAACCTGTGTGTGCGTGTGTGTGTGTGTGTATGTATATATATGAGATACCTTCTCCCATAATAGTTCTAAAAACATAGCAAAAACAGAAACTTTATCAGACTCCTACTGGACTACCAACATGACTAAAGATTTTGTTTGTTTACTGCCTGTTTACCTGGTCTACATTAGTAATTTTTAAATTATATTTTCTGGAAACATAAAATTCTCCAGAAGCCTACACAGGTAATGATGGATTAATCTCCATTTCATAAATTTACTAAACTTAAATCCAGTTTTTACACCAATTGCTTTAAGGCAAAGTTTGCAGCTTTTCTCAAAACATACATTAGGCTAAAACTAAGTCATAGAGTTGGAAGAGACCTTGTGGACCATCCAGTCCAACCCCCTGCCAAAAAATGTTCAAAACATTCAAAGCAAATAACTTGTCTAAGTTCACTCTCTGAGCTTCACAACTAAGTGAAGTTGAAAACTTGGATCTCCTACATTTTAGTGTGATAACCACTCCACTGGAGAGGAAGAGGTCTAGAATATCTAAATACAATCTCATGTAGATACCGGAAATCTATCCTGGCTTGGTTGGTAGCTGAAAACTACTCTATATTTTAGTTCTCCTAATTTCAATATGTTATAAATGTGCTTGTTGTTATATTTATTTAAATGTTACTTTTAGGTTAGTTTTATAAGTTACCATTGTTGTTTTACTTATTGTTTGATTTGGCTTGTTTCTTGTTCAGTCTTTATTGTGGCATTAAATGTTTGCCACTTTGTTTGGAAACCACCCTGAGTTTCCTCAGAGAGATAGGGCAGCTTATAAATAAAATTGTTGTTGTTGTTGTTATTTGAAACACATCAAGATTAGTCCACAGCAGACAAGATCACTTTGCTGGCTGTTGTGTTGGATCGCACGTCGGACACTTCCCAAGTGTCTAGGACTGTGATGTAATAATAATAATAATAATAATCATCATCATCATCATCATCATCGTCATCACCTTTATTTATACCCCGCCACCATCTCCCCAAGGTGACTCGGAGTGGCTTACATGAGGCCAAGACCAACAACACATCAGTAAAACAACAAAGCAGCAAGCAAATAAAACGATACAATTAATATAACTCACATATAAGCAGTAACACAAAAAAAAATTATCGGGAAATAATGCGTGCGGATCCCAGTAAGGTGGCCTTTTGCAGCTGGCAGATGGTAATTTTGTCAGTGCTTAAGTGCAGGCCAAGGTTTGTAGGCACAGCACCCAGTGTGCCAATTACAATGGGACCACGTTTACTAGCTTGTGCCAGTCTTTGCAGTTCGATCTTTAAATCCTCATAACATGTCAGCTTTTCCAATTGTTTCTCTTCAATCTTGCTGTCACCTGGTACTGAAACATCAATGATCCATACTTTGTTTTTTTAATAAAGTCAGGAGTACTGTGCTCCAAAACTCTGTCTGTCTGAATTCGGAAGTCCTGAGTAGTTTGACGTGTTCATGTTCTGTAACTTTTTCACCAGTTCTTTGTTGCAGGCAGATGGTATTTGTGGCACAAGTTCCATTATTATTATTATTATTATTTTTATTATTATTATTATTCATGGCAGATGCAGAAAAGCTTTCTCAAAAGCTTTATGACCAGTTTAAATGACCCAGAGGATATCTAGTGAATCATATTTTGGGGAGCCATATGAATCTAATCTTTAAGCTAGCCTGTCTGTTCTATCAGTAGACACACTTAGAAGGCACTCTGGTATTCATGCTTCAAATAAATCACCATAAATAAATAATCTCAGTTGCATTCCATCTTCTGTACTGTAAAGCTTCTTCAATGCCAGAGCATTATGTGTTATGCCACTGAGAAGTAAACACTTTTCTGCATTGACCTTTATATCCTTCAGAGCCTGCTTCAGAATATGCCTGCCTCATATGAGAGAACTTAAGCACAAACTTGATAGGGCCCAAACAGTGTTTTCAGATGAAGCTGCATTGTACCTGGCACTCTACTATCATTGCCAAGAGCAGAAAAGGGGAAGGTTTAGAGTGAAGACTAGACACACTCACAAATATATCAATGAACCATCACAGATCCAAGGAAATATGGAAGTTTTCACTGTTTTCATGTTCAATGGATATGTCAACACATATACAGACTCAGAGTTGGATCTGATTCCTTCTCACTAGCTTACGTTTAGGTAGTGGTTGGTGATGCAAAGAAGTGGTACAGAATCACATTCCATCTTAAACAGGTTAAAACTCTTAGGGGTCCAGAACTGTTTCAGAATAGGCTTGACAGGAAATGCATATCTTTATATTCTAACACCATCTTTGTGATCTTAAGGACATCACTAACACCTTTTTAAATTGTTTGTAAACTGAATTCCACCAAAACCCAGGGCTTTGAAATCCTGAAAAATAACTCTCCCTCAGAAGACAGGTTAATTGTGTATAGACTGTCATGGCTTTGCTCTTTATGTACAGTCCAGGGGCAACTGGGGGTGCCCAGTTTCAATGGAGCAGTGAATCTATTCTGGTTTAGGTTTGAACTTTAAAGAAGCTATCCAAGTTTTTGACACTTCTCTCCAGAACAGGGTTAACACCTTACCTAGCTACTTTACAATTGAATTAAAAATTCCAACTAAAATTGTGAGCAAAATCATTCCTCCGTTGCTGCAACTCCAGTATTCAAATAGGCCCTACCTTGAAACTCTTGTTTGAAGGTCTATCAATTTCAAGGCCATTTTAAAATTCAAGTAACAGATAAGGCTCTTGGAATTGCCTGTCCACTAGTAGCTCCTGGACAACTGTCTGTAAGTCACTAGGGTGTCTCAGCGGCACCCTAGTGACTTAATTGGTCGTTGCCTTCTCCACTAAGATATACTTATTTCTGGGTATTTTGTATAGTTACAGAATTGTAGAGGAATAAATAAAAACCTTGCAAAGATTATTAGAACCATATACAAAACCATCACTACCCCTTTCCCACCTGGGGGAGGGGGAGGGAGAGAGAGGGAAGGAAAGAAAGAAAGAAACCTCAAAGTGTGCAAGAAGAGTGTTCTTCCTAAAATAATTCTTCCCTGGAAGCACTATTGAACAAGTATCTTCAATTGACATTGCAAATGGCTCCAACTGAAGTTGCAATATGTGCAGATAGTTTTTGAAGAATTGTGTTCAAAGCAAATTTGCTTGTGCTTTTTCTTAGTGTGTGAAATTGCTGATCCCTCTTTTCTAGCCATTTCGTGTGATTGCTGCTTCTCCCTCTTTTTTCAAGCTTACCCAGAGCAAAGAGGATCCTGAAAAAGTGCTACAAAGAGCAGCAACCAGGATATTCATCAGCATCAAATTAATATTAAGAGTGGTGATGGGAGGGCATTAATTTGTTCTGCAGCATTGAATGTGCTACTTTCAAAGTGATTATTGGATTTAAAAAATGGTAACGCTAAGTGCCCAGTATTAAGAAGTCCTACTGCAATATTACCTTTGTGCCCAATTCTGCTATTTGCCTTGCACAGCAGACTACAGGATATCACTTAAACCACATCATACACACATACATCAAAAATAGCTCTTCACAAATAATATGGCAATCAATCCTATCCCCCACACCGAGATGATAAAAATATCTACAATATGGGTATATTATAATTCTGTCTTGGTTATAAACCCAGAAAGCACTTGATATCATTTAGAAATTGTATTCATTTCACTGGAAAAACTCAAATCTGCATGAACCTCTTCCATCCAAATCAACACAACCTGAAATTATTCTATTAATGAATATGATCCATATGTGTCACAGAGGCAATATTTGGTCCACGCAATCTTTCTTATATTAAAAACACATCCATGCTAGCCTTATGGTCATAATTATTAACTAGATTACCTCACAAACAAGTAACAACAAAACATCATAATCTTCATTTGTAATACTGAACTAAAGAAAGGCTATATGAAGAACCCATGGGATTTTAAAAACACACAAAAAACAAAACAAAATTGTACTTCCAACCACCACTACTCATTCTTATCCACAAAACAATGTATTATGATAGATTGTTTTCAGGATCCTACATTACTCTATAGACTGGGTAACTTGACAGATTAATTTATCAGCTGAATTTGTTTAGCTGGCATCTTCAGGAACAACTCAGTCAGAGTATCTACTATGTATTTAAAATATTGGAGAGTGTCTTAATTGGCTGTGATAATGCCCACAGTGCACAGCAGCCACTGCAAATGGCCACTTCCTTCCCAGAACTGTCTGGCAGAGCTCATGATGGCTCACATTACCCGCTCCTGCCATAAACCACTAGCTGTCAATAATGAGGAAATATGGAATACAGTAACATCATAAAACAGTGATAGTTTTAATATATTCTTTAGAACGGAAGAGGGAGAGAACTGGTCCATAACGAGACATTGTGCAACAGTACTAGTTATGCATTTCATGTATAATATCTAATTTGGACCTTAAGAGTTACACATCCCTCCTGATTCTCATTGGGGTAGCCAGCAGATAGGCTGTTGGAAGACTGGTGAATACACATTTGGTTTTATGGCTGTTCCTCTTCCTGCGATAACTTGTATGGGAGCTCTTCCAGTGCAGGATCCTATTCCAACAAATGTTTTGCATTGAAGTGGCCTTGTACAACTTGGACAAACTGCAGGAAGAGGAAGCCATAAAACTAAGAGAGGATCTGTTACTTTTAGAGCAGATTTGCAAAATCTGTGTTCCTCCAGGTGCTTTGGACTTCGGCTCCCAGAATTCCTGGCCATTGGACCAGCTGGCTAGGGCTTCTGGGAGTTGGAGGCCCAAACACGTGGAGGGCCACAGCTTTTGCAGACCTGCTTTAGAGCAATGAATCAATAGATGCCACTCTCCCCTCACTTCTTCGAAAGCTATATTTTCATGGATCAGGTATTTGGCTCTTAAAAGACTCTGTTTTATCAGTGTTTAGCAATAGTACACTGACTGCAAGAAGAGGCATTCTAAATCATACATTTTTCTGAGAACTTAATTCTTATTTCTCTCCTTTTGTCTCAATCACAAAACATGAAAAATAAAAGTAATTCCAAAATTCTAAAAATAAAACCCACTCATTTCTAGCATCTTTGAAATTAAGTCAGGGAAATTGCAGCTAATTCACCACCACCACCCTCTCCCGGCCACCTTCTCTTATTGTATGCAAGTGATGAATACAAAGCTTGGAGCGAAAGAAAATGAATGGAGCAATTTAAAGTTTGATAATTGCTTCGGGGTGGGGATAGGAGAACAGGAAATGTATCAGAATACTCACTTTGACGAATCTATGAAGTATATTACAAGAGCACCAATACTAAGAGCGAAGACTAAAACAACCTGCAAAAAATAAAGAGAAAACACAATCACTTTACAAGGCATTTATTATTTATACAAACAAAAAGGAATGCAAAAATAATGCATGAAATTTGATAGTTCCATTTTTATTTTATTTTTCTGCTTTGCCCAAAACAGGAACATTACTTGAAAGTCCTGATGGGGCTGAGGGAAATACATGTACATATGGACATAGCCAAAGATATCTGAAACCTCAAAGCATACAGAGCAGTGTCCACTGCTGGCAATTTAACACTAAACATATAATGAGCAATTTGCTGCCCTCAAATGGTATCCTAAAACTGTTGTCAAAGACAATCCACCTCACCCTACTAATTGGCCCAATACGGCTTATATGAACATCTCTCATATCAATGTTTGTAGTCCCTGGAGCTTTCAAGAGGAGGGTTGTGCTCAAGGCCACATCCTGTCACTGAATTAGGTTATGATACCTACAGTAGTACTACTTAAAGTGGAGCTCTCTCCAAAGTACAGCTACAACAATAATATGCACGTTCTATAAAGGCCTGCCCACACACATCAATGTTCTGCTTTAAGCATCTCTTGAAACTTTTTCTAAAAATATATTGTTGAAGTGAATTTTTGGATACACAGTGTTCAACAGTAATATGCTAGAACACATGTATTCTAGCATATTACTCAAGAGCCCGTGGACCGAATTCAGACCTCTGTGTCATTTTTATGGGGTCTTCCAGATGCTGGACTGCAATTCCTGTATTTCTCATCATTAGACATCATGACTAGAGCTAATGGGAGTTGTAATACAGTAACATCTGGAAGGTTGCATTTTGTTCTGTTTGGTCAGGAGAGTGGGGTTTGAGACTGGGGTTTTTATTTAGATATAAAACTTGTGGATAGGATGTTCTTTATCCTTTCCACAGACTCAGAGCCACATGTGTTGTTAGGCTGCAATTCCTATTATCACAGTATACATGGCAGATAATCAAAAGTGATGAGAGTTGTCATTCAATAACATCCGGGGACTCAAACTGGATAAAAACTAAAGAACACTAATATATATCTATGGATACAGATGGCCAACTATATATATATATATATATATATATATATATATATATATATATATATAGTTGGCCATCTGTATCCATAGATTCAGTGGATCCTTGAAGGCAACCATAAGCAATGAAAATTAGTTGAACATCCTGTACTAGGACATTAGCTATGAGATTACTAAAATTTAATCTATGACAGGTTAGAGGGAAGAGCCTAGTGGGATCCATAGGAAGCAAACAAAGACATTTATCTGAGTGTACCATCTGGGCCACAACAGATTTGTCTGTGAGATAGATAGATAGATAGATAGACAGACAGACAGATTCATCCAAAGACTCAAGGTCCGAAGCCTGGGGCATATGTTTTGCCCTTGTTACAAAATTAACAAGAGTACATTCTTTATTATGGGTTATGAGAAAATAAGAGTTGTTGCAGTGGGAGCTTTGTTTGTTTTGTGCTATATAACATGAATGCAATTGCATATATAAGCCTTTGCAACAATTTCCATCAATTTACCACAATTTACCACAAACAGCATGTAATCTGAGCCTGGAAGATGTCTTACACTGCCATTTCTGGATTAGGCACCCTAGTGTGCCTGGACTGTAGTCCACTCATGGACTTGATAATGAAACACTGCTGGAAATATATTTCTTAGTCCTTACTACGGGTGAAACAAGTGCCTGGAAACCCTGTGTCTTTATTAGTTTTGCATCCATTACAATCCATTGCATTTATTTTCTATTTAATATCTTTCTAGATAATATGAGAGTCATGTGTATATTTACATTAACCAGAGCAACTAAATTACTTTGTGAAAAGACAGGAAATAGTACATAGCAACTTCTAACTGGTGCAAGGTAAGTTGAGCAATACAATTCTATGCATCACTGCTCAGAAATAAAGGGTTCTATTAAAGCTTATAAGGGTATATCTTGCAGGCTGCTATGTACATTTGATACTTGTACATATTCAATCTTCTGAGTAGATAAGGTATTTTTAATTTTTTATTGTTCAATGTTTTGATGTTTTTAGTGTAATGGGATGTTTTATTTTTATTGATGTATGTATTTTATATATGGCATCGAATTGTGCCGACTGTGCACCGCCCTGAGTCGCCTTTGGGCTAATATGGGCGGGGTAGAAATAGCATAAATAAATAAATAAATAACTACACACTCTACTGTTGATTATCTGTATTCTATGTGCAAAAAGAAATGATAAAAATCAAACCAGAAATGAAATACTGACCTAAAGCCAATAGCTAGTCCCAAATAAAGAAGACTGATTAAGTAATTGGAATTATGTAGGTGTTGGCATGTTATCTAGCAGCTAATTCAATGGGTCTACTCTATTTGGGAATAGCAACTGGATTTAGGCCACTGTAAAAGATAACAATAAAGTGGAAAGACTTTATGAATCCTAGGGACTGAATTTGGATACGGCCAAACACTGCTACAACACTGAAAGTCCAAAAAATTAAAAGACTACTATATAAAGCAAGTTTCCACTCCACTCACTAAATACAGTATTTGGATTTATATAATTGCTTAGTCAAATCAACCACTTAGGAAATTTATTCAGCCAGATTTGCATTGTCAATTTTGCTTAATTGACTGGAGAAAGAAAATGCTTTTTAAAAAGAAGAAAAAGAAAAAAAAGAATTTCAGGCTTATAAATGAAATAGGAATGGGGTTAGAGAACTTCCTAAGACTTCCTGCAGAGCATGTTGTTTTGCAGAGCATGTTGTTTTGCAGAGGCCTGACAGCCCAAAACTTGTCACCTGGGAACTGAGAAATTTCTAGTTCTAGACTCATCTGATTATTTTCCTTTTACATTTCTAATAAGAGAAATAGTGATCATTTTGTACACATACTTAGAGTCTAAACATTGGAGTAATGAAAAAACCACTACATAAAAATACTTACTATCAATTATGGATTACATGACCAATATTTGTAGGTAATTCAACTATTTTCAAAGTTGGAGAATTTTTGCAAAAATAAGCAAGACTGGGTTTGGTTCAAACTATTTTTTATATTATATGCCAAAACATATAGGGAAATCTTATGCCATTTGAACATTTATAATGGGGAATCAAAGCAACATTTATTTATTTATTTATTTCTATAATGCTTTTCTCACCCCTGGGGGGACTCAAAGTGGTGTCAGGAAGGATGAGAAAATCTGTAATTCTTAATATCTCTACATGAGAACAGTAGGAAATCTAGGTAGGCCTACTGTCAGTCCAGAAAAAGAGAATATGATGTACTGTATATGCTTGAGTATAAGGCAAAAACAAAACTGGTGAAAAAAGGAACCCCAAACCCTGGGTTGAGTTATACACAAATCTGTTCAAATGCCTGTCCAAAAAAACGACAGCCATGACAGCAGCAGTGGTTGTGTTGGAGCTTCTCTGCTGGAGAAGCTCCAACACAATGCTGGAAGAAGCAAGTCTGTCTTCCCTCCCACCCTTCAGACAATCCACCTTTGCTCTCTCCACTTAGAAACAACAAGCTTTTACTCTCTCTCCCTTCCTCCACCCCAAGATCCACTGGAGTTGCAGGAGAAGGATGAAAGGGGATAGCTCCTTTTTTTTCAGACTTCCTTAACATGGACTAACAGCCCCAGGTCTTAGTTGGTGGTGAGAAATCCTGTAATTAATAAATCTGCCTTTGCCTCCAAAGAATCAGTGCTGCCTTTGCTCTCTTTTCCAGTGGTTCCCAACCTTTGGTCCTCCAGGTGTTTTGTACTTCAGCTCCCACAATTCCTAAACGGGCTGGGATTTTTGGGAATTGAAGTTCAAAACACCTGGGGGACCAAAAGTTGGTAACCACTGCTCTACCCCATCAACTCTCATTTGGGGCTTCCCTTCCTTGGCAGAGAGAGGTTGCTTCTCTGCTGCAAAGAGAGGACCAACAAGCTACCATTACTGCCCAGCTATTGCAAAAATTCATTGGGCAGACTACAGAATATCAGTGCTTCTCTTCACAAAGGTATCACCAAACTTAATTAATATTAAAGTTAAAGACCGTGAACCTTTATAACTTTTGTTTACATGCCTCCAGATTTTACCCTCAACTTTACCATAAGTTATATCAAAATTTAAAAATCTGCCCTCAACTTATAAATGATGTCAACTCTACATGAGTATATACGGTAAGTATATAAATAGGTTTCTTTATGTAATGCTGAAGTTTAAGCTTCTCTTTCTTTTTCAGGATGCCTGTTGCATCCGGTCTTTTCCCCTTTCAGTTTCTTTCTTGCTCTTTATTAGTGGAACTCTTGGAACCAAGCCTGTATGCAGTGAATTGGCAATTTTATAAGAATCCTGCTGTGACAGTATCTGGGTCAACAGTGTGATATCTGAAAGGCACTGCCTTTGGTGGGATGCAAGCAGAACAGGTAGATCCATCCCAAATCAATCATGCCCATAGACCATTACATCAATCCTCTCGGATCACACTAATCCATTCTATGTGGGCAGGGAATCTCTGATCTTCCAAATGTTTTGGACTTTCCAAGTCTCAGATGTCAGCACACTTAACAGATTGTGGCAAAACACAAAACTACAAGTTCTCCATGCTTGTCATAACCACAAAGAGAATAAGGACTTCCATGTGATGCTGGGGGATATCAGCAACATCTATGGGGCAGCATGGCGAACCTGTGAGGCAAATCGCTGGGCAGCGTCCTGCATCACCCCCTTACCATCCCATTCTGAAACCCTTCTGGCCCTGGATTACTCTATGAGAACACCGATAGTCATCCGCATTCTCAGAACGGGTGCTTAGCATGCTGCCAAGACACAGCCTGCATGGAGTGAATAGAGAGGCCAGTCGGAAGTAGCCCTGCATCATGTGATGGGGTCTTGTGGGTTCTGTCCAGGCAGCATACTAGGACAGGGTTTAAATCCCATGTGATGAGATCCTAGGAGTAAGGAGGAGAGATTTGCACTTTGCAGGCAACACCTAGACCAACCTTCTGTTGAGGAATCCTTAGTCAGATTTTATCTATCAAGTCTGTGAGACCTATGGTGCATCTACACTGTAGAATTAAAGCAGATTGACACAACTTTAAAGATCATGGCTCAATGCTGTGGAGTCCTGGGAGTTACAGTTTGATGAGGCACCAACGATCTTTGACAGAGACTGTAAAAATACAACACCCCTGATTCTATAAAATTGAGCCATGATGGTTAAAAGTGGTGTCAAACTACATAGATTAAACCCTAAACCAGTGGTTCTCAACCTGGGGTCCCCAGATGTTTTTGGCCTACAACTCCCAGAAATCCCAACCAGTTTACCAGCTGTTAGGATTTCTGGGAGTTGAAGGCCAAAAACATCTGGGGACCCCAGGTTGGGAACCACTGCCCTAAACCATAGCTGCTAAAACCTTCATTGACCCCTAGTAGTCCTAAATATTTTGTATCCAAAGAGATTGTGATATTGTATCTCCAACTATATGTAAAGGTTGAAAAGGAGGTGGGTAGGTAAGCAAAGTCTGAACAAAAGAATAAAAAGGCTGAAGTTTGAATTACATATTTATGGGATTATCTCTCTCAACACATTTTGTAGGGTGAAGAGGGGTTTTTTTGTGGTATTATGGCAGATAAAGAGGGGAGTTATACATGGTTTAAACTTTTTTTTTACCCTGGTTCAAAGTAATAGTCCCAATACAAATTCCAGATGAATTCCAGGAACACACAGAAGTCAACTGAAGAAACTTCTGTAACACAGATGGTTTTATTTTCATATCTGTTCCCTCTCACACTCTTCTATTCCCATGACTCTCATCATACAAAAGCTATATTTTTTTAAAAATATCCTGAAATAAAATGTACTAAAACTTTACAATAGTGCTTGGATAGTGCTTTCATGCCAGACATGCAACTTTAGAGATGTGGCCTACCTAATTTCAGAATATTTTGACATATGGATGCCTTACTGTGAGTAAGCGGGTAGACAATTAGTAACTTCATAGAAAAATGAAAGGCACAACCCTCTTTGCTTTAAACCACTGCACTGCTAACTAATATCACTTCTTGAAGTGGGGATAACAGTTATTATGCAGAGTACACTGAAACTCTGCAGAAGCACAGAAAAGCTTATAAGTCTTGCAATATTTTGTTTTGAGAAAGAAAAAGATCTATTCTTTGGTGTGCAATTTTTCTGTAGTGCTTGCATCAGTTGAAATTATTTATAAAAACATTCCTAAAATCCAAATCGCTAACAGATTCAGCTGTCTGCATATCCAGATTTGTATCCTCATTAGAGCCTTTCTATTCTAATTTTACCCCCCTATTTGAATAACGTTTTACTAATCCTGTTGATAAGACAGACTGTTCTTGTAGAATGTGAAGCAGATATTCTAGCCAAAAGAAATAGACAAATAAAATAGAAGAATAAACAACCCATCCTGTAGAAAAAGCGCCTACTTTGACTATTCACAGTGTTTCCAAGTGGGCCTAATATTTTTCAAGTATGCAAGCTGCTTGTCATGCAGCTGCTTAAACATTTTTAAAGGTCACATACAAAACCATCTGCAGATATGATCAAGTTGGCTTTTTATATTATAGGAATGCAGAAGCTGGACTGTCTTAATGGAGTTTTTATAATAGTGTTGAGGGAGCCTGCAATCAGGGGCACTTTTCAGTGCATAAAACGTAAGCAGAAGTGGCCAAAATTCTACTTCTATTTTTTTTTTGGGGGGGGGGGCTACTTTGAGGGAATCTTACACATTATTTTAATGCCATTTTGCTAATCCTGGAGATCTTGCAGGAGCAGGTACCGTCAATTTTGAGGCTTTGTGTCAAGACCCAGAAGCCTCAAGAACGCCAAACATAATATAAAAGGTCCAAACACAGGTTTATTGAACACAAAAAAGCTTTAGAAACACTTGCTTCAGTGTCTCTAGCACAAACTAAAAGTCTATAGCAACCGCTATGTAAAAACTCAACTCAAATATAATCCGGATTATCCCGGAGTATAATCTGGGATAACAAAAATATACAGCAATCTGCTTGTAATTCAAAATGTCCAAAAGGCACCAAAAAAACCATGTGGGAGCAAGCAAAATCAGAGTCCAAAGGCAGTCCGTTGTCCAGGCACGTCCAATGTAAGAAGAAACAGTCCAAAAAGCGTAGTCATTGTCAAAACACTGTCCATAGTCAAACAGGGAGAGTTGTAGTTAGCACTTACGAATCAGCCAGAAGTCACGGAAACACAAAGATCTGTAGTCCAAGGACCCAAGCTTGAGAGTAATGGCAGGAACAAAGATACACACCCGAAAAAACACTTTGCCTTCTTCAAAGACCCATTGAAACCAAACCAACTTATATCCTAAAGCTCCTCATCAGAGGATGAACTGCTCCCCACCCTTTCATCATCACTTTCAGCTGCCCCATTCCCTGCAGCTGAGCACTGCCTCCCATCTCTCCACCTTTGCCAGCGTCTGTCAAGACTTAGGTCCCCCCAAGTGTTCCCCGATTGCCACTCTTCTGCAAACCCTTCAAAGTCATCACTGGAGGTAGGCTGAATACAGATATCCCTTATTTCCTGTACACGGGTCCAGTCCAAATCACCCTCCTCCTCAATGTCACTCCCAGACCCATCACTCCCTTCAAAACCCATAAAATCTTCATCTTCTGTTGGAGCGCTAAGTATATCACGGATACGCTTCCTTTGAAGCTCTTCATCAGATTCTTGTTCACGGGTAGCCCACTTAACTCCCCTGCTTTCATCTCCCTCCCTCATTTCACAGTCAGAGAAACCCTCGAAGGATTCATAATCAGTTGGAGCCATGAATATGTCTCTAATCCGCTTTTGCTGCTGCTGCTCCCCCCACACCTGCACAGCCCTCTTCTCCCTTCTACCGGTAGTAGGAACATTACTATCACGCTGAACTACAACGCTTTGAGTCTCCTTGTAGAGAGAAAAAGTGAGGTATAAATAAACATCATAAGCATAATAATATGTGTAATAAAAATAAGTTTGGACAAATTTGGAGGGTGGGGGCTTCAAGGTACTCCTGAGGCAAAAAAAGTAGCCCTGAAGCCTTCTGTAGCTATGGGCTACAGATGTCCAGTCTAACAATTATAGTCTAAACTTATGCAAACTCTGGTTATATCTGTGCATATTAGAGAACATAACCTTTTAGAGAAGAGCCAAAAAACCCTTTGGAGCAGAATTTCTTCTTGTAGTATACAACCAAATATAATTATGCTAGGCAATGGTTTCAGTTGTTAGACTGAATAACCATCAATCTCCAAACTGTCAGGAAAACAGAGATTTGCCAGTGTATAAAAACAGCAGAGCTTTAGAAGAGTTTTTATTTCCGTGCTCCAAAAATACTCTGCCATAAAACAACTTGTTTCATATCATGAACTCAAGAAGCAAAACTGAAATAGACTTTGATGGAAATAACCTATTTGGTTTACTCACAACTTTCATGTGATCACCACACACAGGTACAAAAAACTTATTAGTTCAGTTTCAAATACCCTTGAGATATGTATTGTCGCACTGTGCCTGCCAACCAGGGCATCTCCCTTGTAATAAAACAGCTATCAGTCAAATAGTCACAATTCAAAAGAAGAGAAAAGAGCATATGGTCTGCAGCCCCTTTTATAACTTCTCAGGAAACCATAAAGTAAAGGAAGCTGCACACCAAAACATACATACAAGAAACAGTAAGCAATAAGATCACAGGCAGATTGTGAGAGAAGGCTCAATGAAAATTGTCATTTCCAACAGTTCAGGCTAGGCAGCCATGGAAAGGATTGGAATACCAACTTATGTTGTCTAACTTGGAGCTTGCATAGAAATCACAAAGGCAGATAAGGTGACGTGGTTCAATATAGTATGATCCCCATCTATGAATTTGATAGTTTCACCTACCCACAATATTTTTAAAAAAATCCTCCACTAGAAGTGTATATATTTCCCATTAGTGCGTCCAGTGCAATCCTATGGTATACTTCTAGTCCATGTATAGTCAAAATATTGGGTTCACTGTTATTCAAGGTTTCAGGTACCCATGAGGAGTCTTGGAGCATAAACACCATGATTACATTGATTGTACTGTGCATTCTTCGTCCAGTATGGTTCCTATTTGTATATGTTTATTGAAAGGCAAATCCAACTCAGTTGGGTTGCACTTAAATTGTTGCCTTAATGTGTGATCTCCCATATTAAAAATATAAACAGGAGTTACTTCAGTGATCCCTTTGATGACCTTTCCATTTAAAAATTGGTTTAACTTCTCAGTTGCAGAAACTGATACCAACTAACCTAATTAGACATGCTAACTTACAGATCTCTGCTACTATTTATAATCGGTTTACTTCAATAGAATTATCCAAGGTGTAAATTGCTTAAATTGGCTTTTGTTAGAGTAAATTAAAGTTCTATTATCTACAGCAAGGGGGGAATTCTGTGGCAATGGCCAATTCTGTGGCACTGGCCATTTTGGCTAGAGTTGCAGGGAGTTGCAATTCAACATTTGGAGAGCTGTACAATTCTCCAGGTTACTCATCCTATCCCTATCCTTGGCCTAGAGATTCATAACATAAATGTTCTCAAAGGATGGCTGCAATGGCTTAATTCCATTACTAAACCATTGTAGGTTAATCAAAGGAAATACGTTAAAAGCTGTCACTGTTTCAACCTGGCTAACCTACATAATAATAAACTGAGAGGCAATTTTTGAGACAAACTGGAGGATTCTCCCAATCAAATAAGTAAATTAACCAAGCCTTTAATCAACTGATATATATTTTTAAATCCCCATCACTCTGGGAAGCAATGTCAGTGCTGAAATGTGTTATGTATGTTCAGAGACAGGAACTAACTAATTAAGATCAATTAAGGTGGACATTCTAACAATAAAAAATCCAACTTAATTAACTAATTTATTTGTTAACTAAATGGACTGTCTTATCAAAATGGACTACAAACAAGTTATTAATGAAATGAGGGACTGCTGTAGTGCTAACATTTTAGTAATTTTTCCTTTTGACTCTTTACCCAAATCAAAAGTCTCTATAGATTTCATTCAAAATTCTTTCCCCAACTCCAGCCCCTCTACATTAACGAATTGGAAGGTTTATGCCACTCTGTCTGTCTATCTGTCTGTCTGTATAGATAGATGTAGCCTGCATGTTATTAGAGGGCTGGGAGGGTGAAATTTTAAAAAGTCTAGAAAGACTTTCAGAAACAAATTACAATTGAGTACGAAGTAGGTAAGCTTCCTTGGGGAAAGCACTTCACATTCAGGGGCCTACTACTGAGGTGATACTTTCCTTTTTAGTAGAATCTGAAAATGTGCCTTCGTTCATAATCTTAGTATAAGCATAAAGCCCAACCTCTGACCTTCACTTCCTATACGAGTTAGCGAAGGGACAAATTGGATGGAGTTGTGCTCCAGCTGATGAAAGATCCGTTTGTGCTGGCATATGATTGTCATCACCTTTATTTTCTACATTTGTGTGATTCATTTTGGTTTATTCATTGAAAGGTAAACACCACTGTCAAGTCAGTTTATTTAAAAACCTATCTGTGAGGAAATTCTATTCTGAAAAAAATGGGTTTATCATAAGGAAAATTCTTTCTGCCCTGACCTCCCTTTCAGAAGTCCTCTTTAATGATGACTTTCTTGCTTGCAACCTCATCTGAAAGCTCAATCTTTTTGTAAACCTGTAGTATAACATTGTGATCTTAATGTTAAATGTTAAATAGCATATATAGGTTGAAGTTCCTTTTCAAGGATTTATTAGTAACCTAGGTAAAAGTATTAGTACTTAATTAATATCCTAGGGCTGAAGTCTTATACAGTAAATATGTTTCAGGGAGTAAGTCCTATAAAAGAACGATTTAAGATGGAATTAGGTGTCAAACAGAGATGTGTTATTGCCCCAACGTGGCAGATGGTGATGGATTTGTGATTTTACTCTGACGACCTGGCTTTTGTAATTGTATGATCTGTATTTTAATGTATTTTGTATTAATGTATTATCATGCTATTATGTTTATTCTATGTATGTATGAATTTTCTGCTGTTAGCCGGCCTGAGTCCCTCTTCGGAGGTCGAGAAGACCAGGTTATAAAAGCTCTAAATAAATAAATAAATAAACCTTATTCTCCATCTTCATCGCTATGATACTGCAACTTGTTGATGGGAAGCTTCCTACTAGCATGGAAATCATCTATTGGACAGCTGACAAGCTATTTAACCTCAGCAGACTGAAAGCCAAAACCAAGGTCACAGTAACATCTGTTATAGAACTCCAATATGCTGATGGTAATGTAATCTGTGCTCATTCAGAACCTACAAGCCACTCTAAACACCTTTACAGAAACATACCAAAAGCTTGGCCTCTCACTGAACATAAAAAAAAACCTCTTTTAGCAGTCGATCCCTCTGCAATGCCAGAAATACAGCTTAACGGTGTAATGTTCGAAAATGTTGACCATTTCCGCTACCTTGGCAGCCCACCTCTCCACAAAAGTCAGCATTGACACTGAAACACAACACCGTTTGAGCTCTGCGAGTGCAGCATTTTTTCCTAATAAAGCAAAGAGTGTTTGAGGATCTGAACATTTGTAGGGAGACCAAGCTGCTTGTTTATAAAGCCATTGGCCTCCTAACCCTGTGATATGCCTGTGAAACGTGGACTGTCTACAGATGTCACACTCAACTTCTGGAATGATTCCATCAGCATTGCCTCCAAAAACTCCTGCAAATCTCTTGGGAAGATCGGTGGACAAATGTCAGCATGCTGGAAGAAGCAAAGGCCACCAGAGCAGACATGATGATCCTCCACCAACAACTTTGCTGGACTGGCCACCTTGTCCGAATGCCTGATCACCATCTCCCAAAACAATTAGTATACTGTATTGTCGAAGGCTTTCATGGCCGGAATCACTCAGTTCTTGTGGGTTTTTTTCGGGCTATATGGCCATGTTCTAGAGGCATTTCTCCTGACGTTTCGCCTGCATCTATGGCAAGCTTCCTCAGAGGGTGAGGTCTGCTGGAGCTGGGAAAAAAGGGTTTATATATCTGTGGAATGACCAGGGTGAGACAAAAGGCTTTTGTAAGTTGGGCTAGGTGTGAATCTTTTCAACTGACCACCTTGATTAGCATACAATGGGCTGACTGTGCCTGGAGCAAACTCTTCTTGAAAGGTGATTAGATGTCCCTGCCTGTTTTTCTCTCTGCTGTTTTAATTTTAGAATTTTTTAATACTGGTAGCCAGACTTTGTTCATTTTCTTCCTTTCTGTTGAAATTGTCCACATGTTTGTGGATTTCAATGGCTTCTCTGGGTAGTCTGACATGGGCTTCTCTGTGTAGTCACTGCCAAGACACTACTCTTAAGACAATCATACTTGAGCATGAGTGATTGCCGATGATGAAGATGATGATTATTATTGCTATTGATTCTACTAACAAAAAAGAAACCGCATTGGCCTTTTTTGGGGGGGGGGGGGGGTTCATTGTGCATTTTATGCAGGGCAAATTTTTTTTACAGTAGCTGACAATTCCTTCGGTAAGATATCTAGATAATAACTTTGTAAATGTTTACATCCTTTAGTTGTAACACAAGTTACTGGACCTTACATCCAAGTAAACATACAAAAACCATTTGCATTTATAATAAGATATTCTAAGTCCATATTTTTCTACTGACAAATCTTTATAGAGAAGAAATGGCAAATAGCATCAAGTTCTCCACTTGCATCCTAATTTTAGGCTTTCTAGTAAGCAGAAAATTTATCAAAAGAGAGCCCCATCTGTTAGTGGGATTGTGTGTTTGAATTTAATTAGGTTTGTTCTGAGAATGCCTGATAATAAAACTAACATATATATAGGTAGCTTTGCCAAAGTAGGTTTTAATGTAATTAGTAATAAAAAAATGTCTGGAACACAGCAAAATCTGGAATCCACAAAAATAATATATTTCTTGGGCTAAATAAAAAGGCATAAAATGTATCACACAATCTTTCAAAAATCTACCAACTTCTTCATCAGGCAAAGGAGTGAAAAATCTGGAATAGTTTCTGCTAAACATTTAATTACTAATTAACTGAAATGTTGCACCTAAAGTGTTTTGTCCATCCACAAAATATATAAAAAGTTGGACCAGAGGATCACCCTTTCCCAGAAAATTTTGGAAATTGTAATTTGTTGATTATCTCATAGTGATCTCTGTCCCCTTCATAGTACTATATCCTTCACAGATTTTAAAAGAACAACTGTGCTGCTACATCAGTGCAACATATGAAACAAAAAACAGAGATAGTTGTGTTGACCATAAGACAAATCCCAGAATTCCTATTAGAATGGTAATTTTATTAGGCCAAAAGAGCATGAGATGCATGATTTTGAGATTTTTGGTTTTTTTAAAAGATTATAGATGTTTTCAGAAAAGGAGCTGATGGGCAGCCTAAGGCTGGATCTGCATTGCCATATACTGCCATTCATCTGAATTCAGAAACTGAATTATATGGCAGTGTAAATGGGGCATCATTCTTATAGGGGTTTTTTTCTATATGTTATCTTGTTTTATAATGGAAAACCAAACTAATGACTCATTTCAAAGACTATTTGCAGTTTGGGGCCTATTTTGTGCAAAATACCAATTGTTCCAAAAAGGAAATTCTGAACTTTTGTTTTTTTGTTTGTTTGTTTTGGCAAACAAGTATGGAAAGTGTACAGACTATGTCTTGAGCTTCAATGAGTCCTGTCAATCCAGGATTCTTCTCACCAGGGTTTCCTAACACTGAAATGCATGATTTTTAAAATATTTTGAATATGATTTCATCCCTGCCACAGTATAACTCTGCATATTTATGTGTTCAGCTCACCCTCCAAAGTCATTCTTGCCACTCATGCTCATCATAGTCTTAAACCTTCTCACTGAGCAGACTCTTTCTACAGATAAGACATGACTGAAGCTCTCTTTTCCTCTTTACGTCCTTGGATTTTACTCCTACCTGGATTTTATACAATTGTCTCTGATCCTTGTTTTGTGCTAGTCTGGAACATGACTCCTGAATCTTTAAACTATATCCCTGGTCCATCTGGACAGACAGTTGGATCCATCAGGACAACAATCTAAAACCTGGTCATCCCTGAGGCTTGACAGCAGGAAACTCTTCCGACAGAGCTGGATCACAATTTACTGTCTTAAAAAATGGCTAAGCTTTCCACAAAGACAACCATTAATTTCAATCTGGCAAATTCATTTTTTCAAAGTAACTAACCCACAAATATATATTCATTGGTCTGCCCAATGCTCATATCAATGCTACTTAGTTTCTAAAAGGAAACTAACAAACCAATCCTCTATACTTCCCTACCCAATAACCTGGAAAACATATCCATTCAGACATGTGGAATGACTTATCTTAAATTTACAAACCAGTGCAATGTTTTAGTCAAATACACACATTGTTTCTGTTACTGAGAAAATTTTGCCATGTCCATCCCTGGTCAGAATTTCCAAGCATTTACCTCACCCAGCCCAGATTTCTACTTTGGAGTTGCATATAAAAGAAATTATATACAGAAACAAATTAGAATTTGAGTGTGGGAGGAAACAAATTACTGGATCTGTTCTCCTTACCCAAAAATGTGAAGTTCTGCTGTAGTTAACAAAATAAGCAAAATAATATTCATCAACAATATGTTCAGGAAGCAGTTATAAATAATACTGTTTTGGTCTTAGCTTGAAGATTCAGGCTCAGGTGTGATTATATACACATTTAAGTTAATATTGCAGGTGGTCATGTCTTGTTTTACTGTCTAGAGTTATCTACTTCAAGAATTGTTTAATCAGGTTGTTTATCTTAAACTACACTTTGTAATGAGGCTTAGAAATTTTAAAATGCACAGTTTAAAATGCACAGGTTTTTAAAAAAACTAACAACAGAGTTAAAAGCAGGATGATTAAACAAACAATGAATAAAGTGTTCAACACATTCTGATATACCCTTTTCTCCCAACCATTTACCCTTCAAATGCTTGCTGAAAAAAATGGTCTCCACCTACCTACAGGGGCAAACTAAGGAGGAAGGCATTCCAATTTCCTTTGTACTGGCCTTAACATTGGGTAGACCTCCTGGGCCGGCCTTAATATTGTGCAGACCTTTTGGGCTAGCCCCCTTTTGGATTGATAGTTATATAACAGACCAACGGCGCTGACCGCCGCTGTGTATACCACCTCCGGATGTCCCATCCGCTCTCAGACCAACCGTCTTGAGGTACACCTGAATCATAATAACTTTATTTAACTGTTATTCCATCATCCTCGTAAGAGTGTGACTATATTCTACTATCATAACACACTCCTTGGTTGTCCTCGCTGCTAAGTTGATAAAAACGCAATAGCACTTTAAGGCGCCTGCCACCTGCTGCTAAACAACATTTGCACTTACGTCCCCCTTATCCCTCTATGCCGCACTTTAGTGAATGCTGAGACCCAATTTCAGGTACCTACTGCACTTTAGATCTTGCACTTTATGTATGTGCCTAACGGCACGCAATGTGTTGTTAACTGAGTGGTACTATTGACTGTGTCGCACGTAAGACTCTCGCACTTCTGCACTTTACAAACTATCTAACGGGTGTGGCTGAAACGCCTCTACCACCTGAAGCTAGTGTCATCCATGTGGCCCCCTACCCCCCTGTTGGTACTGTCCCTGTTACTACTGGCTAGCGGAAGGGACAGGGGAGGAGGTGGGCTGGAGCCTATGGACAAAAACGGGGCAGGGAGAAGGGAGGAAGGGGAGAAAGGGTGTTGGCAGGGTCCAACAAATCAAATAGCTGATGAAGCAGGAATTAAGCCCTTGATATTAGATCGCGGCATGGAGGGGGGGAGGTGTTCCACTAGCCGAGGGGCCCCCATAGAGGTCGTGGTGGGAAGGAGGAGATGCGGAAGAAGGAGACCTCGAATTCGGCCTAATTCGGACCGTCTATCTAAATTAACAATTCCCAATCGGTCTCCTAAGGTAAATTGGTGTAACCAGGTGAGCGGGCCCTCGGGATTGAAGGTGGTGCTGCTGAACGCCAGATCTGTCAACGGAAAAACGACCTGGATTCAGGACCTAATCCTGGAGGAGCGGGCAGATCTGGCGTGCATTACGGAGACCTGGCTGGATGAAGCTGGAGGTGTAAATCTGACCCAGCTTTGCCCTCCAGGCTTCTCCGTACAGCACCAACCGAGATCCGGAGGACGGGGAGGCGGGGTCGCAGTGGTCTATAGAGATTCCATCCATCTGACCAGGAGCCCCATCCCGCAGACCACAAATTTCGAATGCGTCCACCTGAGGGTGGGTGACCGGGACAGAATAGGGATTCTGTTAGTGTACCGTCCACCTCGCTGCACTACAGTCTCCCTACCTGAGCTAGCGGGGGTGGTCTTGAGCCTGGCGTTGGAGTCCCAACGGCTTCTCGTGCTGGGGGACTTCAACATCCATGCCGAGGCAACCCTCACAGGAGCGGCTCAGGACTTCATGTCCGCCATGGCAACCATGGGGCTGTCCCAACAAATAACTGGCCCCACCCACTGTGCTGGACATACATTGGACTTGGTTTTCTGCCAGGGATGGGAGCAGGGTGGCGATGTGGAGGAGTTGTCCATCTCTCCGTTGCCGTGGACCGACCACTTCCTGATCAGATTTAGACTCACTGTGCCCCCTAACCTCCGCAAAGGTGGAGGACCCATTAAGATGGTCCGCCCCAGGAGGCTTATGGATCCGAATGGATTCCTGACGGCTCTTGGGGACTTTCCCGCCACCTCGGCAGGTGACCATGTCGAGGCCTTGGTCGCTCTCTGGAATGGGGAGATGGCCAGGGCAATTGACATGATCGCTCCGGAACGTCCCCTCTCAAGTAACCGAGCTAAACCATCTCCTTGGTTTACTGAGGAGTTGGCAGCGATGAAGCGAAGGAAGAGGGAACTAGAGAGCGTGTGGCGCTCGGACCCAAGCGAGCCAAATCGAGCACGGTTTGTGTCCTTTCTAAGGGCATATGCCGCGGCAATAAAAGCCGCAAAGAAAACTTTCTTTGCGGCCACTATTGCGTCTGCAAAAAACCGTCCGGCGGAGTTGTTTCGGATTGTCAGAGGTCTTTTGACTCCCACCTCAGGTGGGAGCCCTGACAATTCGGCCACGCGCTGTGAAGCATTTGCTCGGTTCTTTGCAGACAAAGTCGCTTTGATCCGTTCTGGGCTGGACGCCACATTAAATGCAGTCTCTGTGGATGTGACACGAGCGCCTGCTTGTCCCATTTTGATGGATTCTTTTCAGTTTGTGAAGCCCGAGGATGTGGACAAGATACTTGGAGGAATGAGACCCACCACGTCCATCCTAGACCCCTGCCCATCCTGGCTTCTAAGGGAGGCCAGAGGGGGATTGGCCGAGTGGGTAACGGTGGTGGTTAATGCCTCCCTTCGGGAAGGCAAGATTCCAGCGAGCCTAAAACAGGCTATTATAAAGCCGCTGTTGAAGAAACCATCACTGGACCCCACTAAATTTGACAACTTTCGGCCTGTTTCCAATCTTCCCTTTTTGGGCAAAGTCATGGAAAGCGTGGTGGCCTCACAACTCCAGGTATTCTTGAGAGACACGGATTATCTGGATCCGGCACAGTCTGGTTTCAGACCGGGACATGGTACCGAGACAGTCTTGGTCGCCTTAGTGGATGATCTGCGCCGGGAGCTAGACAGGGGGAGTGTGTCCCTGTTGGTGCTCCTGGACCTCTCAGCGGCCTTCGATACCGTCGACCACGGTATCCTTCTGGAGCGCCTTGCGGGAATGGGTCTTGGGGGCACTGCTTTGCAGTGGCTCCAGTCATTCCTGGAGGGTCGGACCCAGAAGGTGTTATTGGGGGACTCCTGTTCAACTCCACAGCCTTTGACCTGTGGGGTTCCTCAGGGTTCTATCCTGTCCCCCATGCTGTTTAATATCTACATGAAGCCGCTGGGTGAGATCATCCGGAGTTTCGGGGTGCGGTGTCATCTGTACGCAGATGATGTCCAGCTCTGTCACTCCTTCCCACCTGCTACTAAGGAGGCTGTCGAAGTCCTGAACCGGTGCCTGGCCGCTGTAATGGTCTGGATGAGGGCGAACAAACTGAAATTAAATCCAGACAAGACAGAGGTACTCCTGGTCAGTCGCAAGGCCGAGCAGGGTATAGGGTTACAGCCTGTGCTGGATGGGGTCGCACTCCCCTTGAAGGCGCAGGTTCGCAGCTTGGGTGTGACCCTGGACTCATCGCTGAGCCTGGACCCCCAGGTTTCAGCGGTGACCAGGGGAGCTTTTGCACAGCTTCGGCTCGTGCGCCAGCTGCGCCCGTACCTTGGGAAGTCTGACTTGGCCACGGTGGTACATGCTCTGGTCACATCCCGTCTTGACTACTGCAACGCTCTCTACGTGGGGCTGCCCTTAAAGACGGCCCGGAAGCTTCAGCTAGTCCAGCACGCGGCAGCCATGTTGTTAACAGGAGCAGGACGCAGGGAGCATACAACGCCCCTGTTGTTCCAGCTCCACTGGCTGCCGATTTGCTACCGGGCCCAATTTAAGGTGCTGGTGTTATTCTACAAAGCCCTAAACGGTTCCGGCCCAAAATACCTTGTGGACCGCATCTCGGCCTACGAGCCCACGAGGACCTTGAGATCGTCTGGGGAGGCCCTTCTCTCGATCCCGCCTGCCTCACAGGCACGTCTGGCGGGGACGAGAGAGAGGGCCTTCTCAGTGGTGGCCCCCCAGCTGTGGAACTCCCTCCCTGCTGACGTCAGACAGGCCCCCTCCCTCATGGCCTTTCGTAAAGGCCTGAAGACTTGGCTCTTCGAGCAGGCTTTCAACTAAGTTCTATGGTAATGGTATTGACAATCGGAACGAACTATGACTACGAGATTGACTATGATTCCATAATATGACGGAGCGGATGTTTTAGTGTAAGTTAGATGTTATGTATTAGTGATGTTAGTTGTTGTTCTGATTTCTTTGTAAAGTGTCTTTTTGTACTGTACACCGCCGCGAGTCGCCCTAGGGCTGAGAGCGGCGGTTAATAAATGCAAGAAATAAATAAATAAATATAAATAAATAAGGGGTTCAAGAGCCTAGGAGCAGCCATCAGAAAGACCCTCTCCCATGTTCTCACCAGATGTGGTGAAACAGACAAAAGGACCTCCTCAAAAACTTCAAAAACCTCAAAACACAGGCAGATTTTTATCTGAGGATGCAGTCCTTCAGATCACTTGCACCTGAATTGCATGGGACTTTATAGGTTATATCTAGTCTTCTGAATTGCATCACCTGAGCTATTGTAAGAATGAAGTTGAGACCTCCTTGTAACCTGCCCCAGTTAACAATGGACAACCTGAAGTTTCCAGTTTTCAAAGGAAGCTCTACACATTACAGCAATTTCAATGGGGTGTATCATCATAGTAAGAATGTAATTTTTCACTGTGTCTCAAAGATAGCAATGAATATTTCAGCAATTTTCTTTCCACTGTAATTGTCTTTCAAAATCACAGTTTTTTTATATTCCGGTAATTCACAATTTTGCTTAAAATTAAAAATGTTTTGTTTATGAAACAGCATTTTCTGCATAGAAAATACTATTTCAGGTCACAAATATTAATTCCTGTGAAGAAAAGTGCTGTTTTCTAAGTAAATCATCCATGTGCAAATTTTACATAGAAGAAATCCTCAATTATTGCATATTTTGCAGATAAACAGTTTTCTCTGCAGGTATTACTTTTAAAATACTACTTTCCATGCAGAAAATGCTATTTCCAATACAGAAACCACTGTTTTCTTCACAAAACAAATACATGAAAATTTTGCAAATAATAAGTTCAATTTGTCAATAGTAAAAAAACCCACATGTTTTTTTTAAACAATTACTATCTCTACTCCATGGTTAGATCCAGTATAAATTGACTTTGACTCTAGGAATGAGAGACCTCCAAGTCATGCTATCATTAACAGCCTTTTTCAAATCTTGCAGACTCAGGCCGAGGCTATTTTGATTGAGTCAATCCACTTGGATGAGATCTTCCTCTTTTCTCACTGCTTTCCACCTTACTAGAGATTATTGTCTTTTCTAGTGAGTCATATCTTCTCATGTTATGGTTAAAGTATGGCAGTTTCAGATCATCTTGTCTTCTAGGATGGGTTCAGGCATATCCACCCTAAAAGGTAAAGGTAAAGGCTCCCCCTGACATTAAGTCTAGTCATGTTCACTCTGTTAGGTAGTGCTCGTCTCCATTACTAAGATAAAGAGCTGGCGTTGTCCATAAACACCTCCAAGGTACCACCAAGGTAGTACCTATTGATCTACTCACAATTGCATGTTTTCAAACTGCTAGGTTGGCAGAATCTGGGGCTAACAGCAGGAACTCACTCTTCTCCCTGGATTTGAACCGCCAACCTTTCGTTCAGAAGGTCAGCAGCTCAGCAGTTTAACCCACTGCACCCTCAGGGAATCCTTATTTTCACCCTAGGGCACACTTATTTGTCTCCTTAAATTACCGTAACTTCTAAATATTGCATGTATACATAACATTGGAGATTGAAGCTTTGTGCAAATCAGAATCTTCTTTTCTGGTGATGTGCTTCCTTTGTTTTGGTGATACTTTAATGGCTGCTCTCCAACTATTCTGTAAACATTCACTTGGTAATAATTCAATGACATGCTTATAAGCATATGCCAAAAGCATTGGGATGTAAATGTCCTTGTTATAAAAACAATATTTGTTAGAAGTGATCACAAAGTGACCCAACTTAAAGTTGGAAATGCTTGTATATTTTTCCCCTAAGGCAATATGCTTACAACTATTGTTATATTTTTCTAAGAAAAATAATGTCTGTGATTTTTCATAAAGACCCTACAAAAAGCTGATTGGCATCTTTTTGCTCTCAAATATCTCCCCCACTCGCTACCAGCTGTTCTTTCTCTGTCCTCATCCCACATCCAATTATTACTATTTGTTAGCTAAGTGATATGAGAAGGGCATGTTTTAGGGGAAAGAAAGCTGGGGGGATTTAACTGCAAAAAGACTGATTGAAGAGTATCACTGAGCTGAGTTCCTTTGTAATGGTGAATGATTAAACATATTTAGGTTTAGTTCCATCCATCAGACTTCAAAGAGCAGGAGAACTAGCAAGAAAAGATGGTCCTCTGTAACCATCAATTAAAATAATAATTATGGGTGACATGATTTTAAAATGCACACAGGAGGAATAACAACAACAGACTTCCAAAACTTCTCATCTTTGACATGAACAGTATTATTGTTTGACTAAATGCTGAGAAGTGGGGAGGGAGGAGATTATAACTATGTAAGGGTAAGCAAAACTTAACTCCTTTCTTTATCTTCTTGGCTCTTTCCTCTACATGATCTTGCTGAATTTCATAATTGCTGGTTTAGAAAACAAATTAGGCTAGCTTGTAATGCTGAGGTGTCTCACAAATCAAATGTCATTTCTCACTGATTTTAACAGTTTAGGATTAAAAGTGGCATTATATCATAACCAGAACACATCTTGGTTTAATCCTACTTTTTGTCAAACACTTGAAAAATAAATCACAGGAAACACTAAGCAAACACACTGAAGAGGAATCTTTCAGAATCTAGAGGAATCTGGACAAACATAGGGAAGCTTTCAAGCTATCTGTGAAGAAAAATACAATGCAGAACCAGACTGATTAAACACTTATATAAAAGCCTATTTGCAGGGTAATGTGATGATAGTGAATGTGCCATGCTGTGGAAGTTTACTTCAAAACCAATTTGTTTCACATATATTACAGTGTTTGAAAACTAATCTATTGCCATTACTTTGCTGCACTGAGATTTTTAAAGTTTTTTTTTTCAAAATGGCACATGCTGTAATGACAATTATTGTAAATTCACTCTTAGTGACTTTTTTCTTCTGTATTTCCATTTTATAATAGTGTTAAAAGTCATTTTTGCAAGAGAGGAGATGGCACAATTTCCATTTCATCATATGATTTGGGATTTTTCCATCACCTTCTCTTTCTTTGGTTCATTAACAACTGAAACTGACCGGATAATATTAATGAATGTTCCTTTTGATAATGTTTAAATAGACACAGCCAAAAAAGATAATGCCTATTTAAATGATGTAGTGGTTAAGAGAAAAATACTAATGTATCCCATCTAGCTATGCACTTGCTTCAGAAAGGGAGCCACTGGCCTACATGTATAAGATATGGCACTAGGTCCCAAGCCCCCCCCCCCCCCCCACCACCACCCACAATTTCAGCAATTCATTGCCGTATAAAGAGAATGACCCTAGGCCCGCCATTTCTCACTAGGCAAATAATCCACCACACATAGCTCATTTGGGACTGCATCCAGTTTAACAGGCATGACTATGGTTTAAAGCCAATTACTACTCTCTACTAGAGCAGACCTATTGATTGAAGCCATGGAATTTATTTAAATCCTCACATAATGTTCAGCAATTGATTTAAATAAGTGTCTAGATGGGACTAACAATTTGATTCAGCCCATAGATTGGGCTCCATTGCTAGGCTAACTGAAATATTCTCATTTTTTTTTCCTTTGAAGTACCAGTATTTCGAGCTGTGAGTTGTTTTTCCCATAGTTGAGGCTTAATATCTAGTGAAATTAGACTAAAGCACAGATCTGTGTGTCTATAATTTATTTTCATGATTTTCCTATTTATCTTCCTGTTCCCAGTGATGAGCATAGCCCTGTCTAAACCATTAATTATATATGTTTTACATTAATATAGCTACAATGGATTTCCCAATTGAATTATAAGAACTGAAGTTTGATAAGATGCTGATGAATCACTAGTTCCCCTCCTCACAAAATCTTACTTGCAGGTGTCTCTCAGAAGATAAAATATCACATCAACTGATTTATATATAGAGGGGGGGGGGGGGAGAGAGAGACATGCATATACATATACCCACAGTGGCCACCAGGATTGTACCTAAACCAAAATGTGAGGTATAAATTCTAGGTGAGAAACTTCAAGAGAAGACGTGAAGACAGATAAAGATAATAAAAATATGCTCTAAAATGTTTATAACCTACTGCAAAGATTTTCATTGAAAACCAAATCTAACAGCAATAGACTGGAAGAGATAGCACTGAGCTGGATATAATCCTGGAAGCATTTCGGTACAGGGAACACTGCTGGAGGCCACCCACTCACTGCATGAGAGAAATCACCATTAGCAGGCAGACTGCACAGCAATTTCACCATCAGAGGAATCCCCAGGACAGCCATGCAGTAATGCAGCATGATTTGTTGTCCAAGACACAATTGCTGAGCCAGCTTCTCTTTAACTCTGCTTTATTGCTGGAATGACAGAAAGGCAGCAGCATGCTCTGGATATCTGGCAGCTGCTCCAGGTCTGCTCTCCCTCTGGCCAATTTCTACTCTTCCTCAGGACTCTTTGTATATGTCAGCAGAATTCAAGAATGACCCTGTGATTTTCCAAAGCTATTAGCTAATATTTATTGCATCTTAGGATCTCCCTTCCTTTCTAGCAGACAATACATGATCTGTAAGATCTGTAAAATCTGTAAAATGGTTACTCTCTCTAGTCATAACTTCTTTCCTACATAGAAAAAATGTAAACAAAGTAAGATGTGGAAATTACTGCCATCTTACACTTGCAAAACTAAAATCTCATATTGTATCCTGGAATTCTCTCTAAACTACACTACAGTGGAACCTTGACTTAAGAGCATCCCAATTTAAGGGCATTTTGAGTTAAAAGCTAGCAGCAGAGAGTGTGCTAGCGCAAAAATACAGGATTTTAAGGCTGTTTTAGGGGAGCAGCCTCCATGCCTTGTGCACTTGTCCAGTTTGGGAGATTGCTGTCTGCTTGGCTTTTGTCCACTTTGAGGAACTTTGAGTTAGTTGATTTTGTTTGGTTTTTATTCCTGATATGTTTGGCTTCAGGAAGAGAAGGAGGGAGGTTGGAATGAGTACAATATGAATATATATATATATATGCTTTTGCCTCTTCACCTTGCATTTTGTCCTTCCCTAACACAACGACTTTGTGGTTCTACCATTTTAATGTTGATCTTTCTTTTTTTATTGGTCTAAGTGAATGTGCATGCATACACTATTTGTTATTTATAAAGAACATTTTCTTATTTAAAAATACTTAACAAAAATGGGGGGGGGGGGGTGTTCAGGAGGCTGGAACAGATTAATAGCATTTCAGTGGATTTCTATGGGCTAATCTGCTTCAAGATAAGAGCTTTTTCAGTTAAGAGCTTGGTCACAAAATGAATTAAACTCTTACATCAAGGTATCACTCTACATCATTAGTAGCTGAAATGTTATTTGATACTGATGAACAGCACTAACATTACCAGTCTGATGAGTCCTCATCACTTTATCTTGTAGTCAACATGAGATATCAATGTGCACAAGTATCTATGAGCACAGGGCATATTATATATAACCCTACTATATACGGACAGTCCCCAAGTTATGAACAAGACATGTTATGTATGTCTATTCTTAAGTTTAATTTGTATGTAATTTGGAATAGGTACATTTTTAAATGTAACTGATACATACATATGCACATACATGCTTTGGATAGTATAGGGAAGGGTAAGAGCCCTGTGGTGATGTTTCCAATGCTGTCAAGAAGATCATTCAGTTCTTTTTGCAAGAAAGGGGTTGAGATTACATGAATACACAGTCTGATTGGTGAACTTACAGCAGATTTTTAGCCAGGCACTGCTTTGGCACAAACTCTTAAGAAAATAACACTTTTAACCAATACTAAACAGTTTACATTGTTATACTGAGTGTTATTCATAGAGAGGCAGGATAGAATCATAGAATCATAGAATCAAAGAGTTGGAAGAGACCTCATGGGCCATCCACTCCAACCCCCTGCCAAGAAGCAGGAATATTGCATTCAAATCACCCCTGGCAGATGGCCATCCAGCCTCTGTTTAAAAGCTTCCAAAGAAGGAGGCTCCACCACACTCTGGGGCAGAGAGTTCCACTGCTGAATGGCTATCACCGATGGAATCTTCTTTCTTGTAGTTTGAAGCCATTGTTTCGAGTCCTAGTCTCCAGGGAAGCAGAAAACAAGCTTGCCCCCTCCTCCCTGTGGCTTCATCTCACAGATTTATACATGGCTATCATATCTCCTCTCAGCCTTCTCTTCTTCAGGCTAAACATGCCCAGCTCCTTAAGCCGCTCCTCATAGGGCTTATTCTCCAGACCCTTGATCATTTTAGTCGCCCTCCTCTGGACACATTCCAGCTTGTCAATATCTCTCTTGAATTGTGGTGCCCAGAATTGGACACAATATTCCAGGTGTGGTCTAACCAAAGCAGAATAGAGGGGTAGCATGACTTCCCTAGATCTAGACACTATGCTCCTATTGATGCAGGCCAAAATCCCATTGGCTTTTTTTGCCACCACATCACATTGTTGGCTCATGTTTAACTTGTTGTCCACGAGGACTCCAAGATCTTTTTCACACGTACTGCTCTCGAGCCAGGCATTGTCCTGGCTAGAGAGCAGGATATAAGATTTTAAGTTCTGCTGAAAGCCATGAATCAATATGAAGCAAATGGTTAAATCTGGCTGAATCGAGCACTTGAATTGTTGAATTTAGTTGGAAAAAGCTACCGTGGGAGCTTGTATCTGGTACAAACACTTTCAGATAAAGTAGGGGAGAGCTAGACCTTTTCATACAGTTCTGAACCACAGCAATACGTTTAAAGTCAGTGTCCAAGAAATTAAATCCTTCAATTGATTTTATTTTAAGTTGTATGGCAGAACCTCAAAAATGAAAAGAAAAAGACCTAAATCATGTTCTGATTCCCTTGTCAAGTGTCCAACGCCTTGTGTGGTGCATTGACACTCTTTCTCATAAATTTGGCTGCAGTGGAATTTAATACTTCCAGCAAAATATGTAGCTAGCAAAACACTCTTGAGACATTTTAACTTCTCACTAAAAGTTCCATAAATATCACATTAGACATACATCATAACTGGTAATAAACATCCAAACATATATTTTTAAATCTGTGTGTGTGTATTAAAACCAGGGTCAAAGGTCAGTGATAGAATATACATGTTGTAAGCAAAGGGCTTATAGAGGATATGAACATTGCTAGGGCTGTCATGGTCCTCTGTGTCTGTCCAACAAAGGTAAGGGAAAGTAAAGTATAAATGTGCTGCTTTCTATGTATCAATTGTGCAGTAGTGGAAAAAGGCTACTTCCACTGCCACTACACAATGTGGTATACCCATTAACAAGTGATCTGTTCCCTCTACAGGCTCAGAAAATCTTCTTATTCACATTTCCTAGAGCAGTGGTTCCCAACCAGTGGCCCACCATAGATTATTAAGTATGATTTTCTGTGGGTGAGAAGATAGAGATTACTGGTTGGCATATGTTCTGTATCAGAAACCAGAGCTGATGTGGTCTATCCAATGAAATTTTCTGAATCAGCACCCCAAATAACCAAACTGAATCTAAAGTTGACCAAACACTTTAGTTGACCATAACCCTTTCGGGACTAATGTTGGAGAGTGGTCCCTGGTCAAGTGGTTCCTAGTCAAAAAAAGGTTGGGAATCACTGTCATGAAATTTTCTTGGCAAGATCTGTTCAGAACCCAGCATTCTTTTGGAGGTAACAGAACATGACTTGCCCAAGGCCGTCTGCTTCTGAGCTGGCATTTGAACCCGTCTCAACCCACAATTGTTTACACTTCCTAAGGGAATGCTGTTGCCGTAAATTTGAACTTTTACTTTCTAGATATTTCGGAAACATCTGGCATTTCAACTTCCTTTCCCTTACCTAAGAAATATTCTGTCTTTTGAAGTGAAATATGACAATCTATGCAATTCCACTGAATAAGTGATTGCACACAGACCACACACTCAATTTGGAAGCATGGCGACCACTGTTTGCAAATGGTCCTCAAACTCTCATTTCTTGAAGTGAGCACTAGGTGCAGCAGGGTTCGTTCCCATCCTACTGCTTCTATAGGATAGTATTAGGGCATAATATTCAATGTATCAAAGGATTTCATACCTTTCATCACTAGAACATGCAATTGTCAAGTCTGTGTCTCTGTTCTAAATTTCCTGATTAGGAGTCCACGTTCTAGATCAGCTAGTACAACTTTCCTATTAGTGCCATGTGAAAACTAGGGCCTTTTTGTTAAAACCTTTTTAGTTTGTCTGGATATGTATGTGAGGGAGTGAGCAGAGAAAGAGGAGTTTTCCCTTTTCTGGCTCATCATTTTATCTGCTGCTACTTGTTTTTATGAATTTATTATCTTTTGGGCTCTCACATTAGCTATTGGTGAGGAAATAAAATCCCTTATATAAATAAATAATCCCATTCAGTCTTGAATTCCCAGATTATTGGACATTATCACATCACAAAGAGATTTTCAGTTTGACAGTACTCGAGCACTATCCAGTTGGTTTTCCTCACCAGTGCAAGGCCCATTAAACAGACACACAATGAGGTTCAAAGGGAATTTATGAGAGTGTCGCTTCCTGAGAATCGCTTTGAGGTTCATTTTTGTCATGATCTTTCTGTGGCGTTAAGAGGATAATTGCCTGACACGTAACACAGTTGCACAAACACTGCATTATATATTTAATTCAAGATGAGCATCATGCGGGAAGTCTATTGAACAGCATGCATTATGGCAGTGCCAGATTCCTGATTCATTCAAAACATCTGCAACTAGAGACTTAACAAGGGCATCTGCCTTGATCTCTACTTAGAGCTGTCCAATAGTAACACTCTGGGTTTGATGCTATTATCCTGCTCTTTGGCTTTTGGTATAAAAGAATAATCGTGGTTGCTTTTCCTCTGTGGTTTGTTTTCTCAATGGAAAAAAAGCTGTATGGCTCTGTTTAAATGGAGGGAGGGTTTTTATTCTTTAATTCTAACCTCCCCCTCCCCCAAAAAATAATGTGAAACAAATATAAATGTACAGCTGTACCAAGAACTCCATTATTATTAGTGTCTCTTACAATTGACAAAGCAAGCATGTTGATATCTAAGCAAGCATGTTGATATCTAAGAAAGAGATCTGAAATAGCCTTACAGATTCAGCGCAGAAATGATCAGTGAATTATATCACTTTTCCAATTAAAATTTTATAGAAGGAATGTCTCCTCTGAAGCATTAATATAAAAGCTATGTGTTTCGATGCTACGCTCAGAAACACATTTATCTTGAAATAGTTCAATGGACATGAACAGTAAAATATGTAATGCATTGTCATGAACATTCTCAGGACAGGCTGTACATGATGGGGAAGATTTAGAAGTTTGTTCCTAAGGAATACTTTATAGCAGCCATATTGATTTCATTTTAGGCTTACCAGTTGCCTAACCTTGACAACCATCTTCAAGCCTTTCTGACAATTCTATCTTATCATTCATCACTTTTTTCCTACTTGATTCAAAGGCATACTATACCTAACAACTTTCCTATTTTGACACTAACAGTCCAGATGAATTTTCTGTCATCCTAATTTTTCATCTGCTATTAAGATGTGGCTGCTTTTCTTCCTCTTCTTCCCACCTTTCCTCTTTATCCTCAGCTTACTTCAATTGCTGCAAACTGAATTCACCATGAAAAAGTATTTTGCACTTAGTTAACTCAGCCAGGAGAACAGGAGAGTGGGGAATCTTGTCTTTCACAGCAGGTTTGGACAAAAGAAACATGAACTGAAATGTTCTTCCTCACCCATAACTTTTGCCATCTTGATGTTGCTTAACGATATATGTCCCCATTTTCATCTGTGAAATGCTACAGATGTTCTGCTTTCTCCCAGTTGCCTGGCTGTTGTTCATGGCTTTACCTAATTCTTTTCCTATGCCAAATACACATTTTACAATATAACACTCATTACATCTAAGAGTATACCAAGAATATTTATATAAAAATTGCAAGCAAGAAAGGAGTGTTTCCTTTGTCCAGTGTTGTCAGTCCATCTGTCTCTTTCTCTCTCCTTCTCCTCTCTTTGGCAATGAGAAATAATTATTGCCAATATTAATTTATTGCCCATGGTGAACCTGCTGAGGCCAGCACCTTAGAGAGGACTCTATTTCATCAACGCTAATGGGCTTATCCAACTGGCTGCCATTTTTTTTTAAAAAAAAATGCTGGTTAATTTTAAGCATGAAACAAACAAAACAGAATGCAAAAGATTTTTGGTATCTTAGTTCTTTCACATAATGAATCTCTATTATCTCTCTCCACGTACCAACCCTGGCCCTTCGTTCCTCGGGGGAGGTCCTCCTTTCACCTCTATCAATTTCACAAGCTCGTCTTGTGGGCACAAGGGAGAGAGCTTTCTCTTCTGTGGCCCCCCGACTTTGGAACTCCTTCACTAGAATTGTTTAAAAAGAACCTCAAAACCTGGCTTTTCCGCTGCGCCTTTGGTGAGTAGGTGCACAGCATGATATTTTGCACCCCTCAACGTTTTCTGCCAATGGAGTTCATACCCTCCAAATAGGATGTTCAGCCTCACAACCCTGTGTGTTTTATGAGTTCCATATAAATGTCCTGCTCCTATTTTATCTCATTATAGTTTGTTAGCTGTTTTTTATCCTGAATATGTGGCCTGTCCATTATCATTACCGTTATTGTGTTTATTGGAATGTTTATTTTATGATTTTCCCCCCTTTTAATGTCACTTTGATGATGTTGTTGTTTGTTGTATATGTTTTGATTTTATTGCTGTATTATGTTGTCCAGGCTTGGCCCCATGTAAGCCGCTCCAAGTCCCCATCAGGGAGATGGTGATGGGGTAGAAATAAAGTTTATTATTTTATTATTATTATTAGGAATCAAATTAGTTATTCAGAAAAAGCATTTGGTTGATTTCTTCTTTGACAGAATTCACACAGATCAATATTAAAAATTAATATTACATTAAATATCATACATGGAATTTGAAAGGGAACAAACTCAGAATCAGCACTCAATAATATCTTCTTAGATGTTATTCATTATAGTTTACTGAATGAAAAAGAGGGTTGTACTTAAATTATGGGTAATCTCCCCAAAAAAGTTTACACACCTTTGAACATAATCTAACCAATCCTTACCATCTTATATGTGCATTCACATCACATCAAGTTTGTTGGTGTTATGGGCCTTTAAGTTGTACATCCATCTATTGCCCAGAGGGAGCCCTTTGGCTGCCTACAGGTAAGAATTCTACCTTGCTGCATAGCAGTCAAAGAATAATGAGGAATGGAGTTCAAAAGCCCTTATGCAGATTGCATTCTGCAACTCTGCATCTGACACTGACATTTTTGTTTCCAAATCTTTCTGACATGAGATGTCATAAAGAAAAAAGAAAGAGCTCTCTTGCTGCCACTCTCCGTTACAGATGCTAGACCTTTTCAAAATACAGCTGCTTATATAACCAACAGTGTGAAGTCACCCAGAAGTATCTTCCTCCCAAAGGGCAAGCCAGCTTATTAGTGAGCAAAATAAAGAAATAAATAACGGTTAAACTGCAACCTCTCCTTCCTGTGTGAGTTTCCATTCTGCAAAGGGACTCATTATCATTCACTTTCTAAAACATTTGATTCATTGCTCCAAAACATTGCAAGGAAAGAATCTGGGTAAGACATGTTCACAGCAAAGGAAGAAGTAAACAGGGACTGTTTGCTTTGTTTCTTATGTTAGGAAGATAACACAATAGAGACAACATTGGCAAGTTGTAGCTACTGTCCCAAAGTGCAATGGAGTGTTACAGCACACTGGAGCAATCGATAAATAAGGCAGGGCAAAAACAAACAAACAAACAAACAAACAATCACTGGGTACTGCAAGATGGCATATGTAATTTGCTTGAAGAGAAAACTTTGAAGGCAGAGACCAATTTATCACTATACATAGCTTCCCTTTACATACAAAACCCAATAATTTATTTATTTATTTATTTCACAGTTTTGTATACCGAGCTTCTCAACCTCGTCGAGAGACTCAGCCCGGTTTACAGCCATAAAACATATACATTCATTAAAATATCATATATCACAAATTACAAAACAACTTTAAAAACACTAAATATAAAACTACAGTGGTCAGTCGTCCTAATAAGATGGATCTATATCCACTTCCATCCAGAGTCCTATGGTGTTGTCTCATTCCTCGAAGGCCTGACTCCACAGCCACGTCTTCACCCGTTTCCTAAATGTTAGGATGGATGGGGCGGTTCTGGCCTCCAGAGGGAGAGAGTTCCAGATAGATCAGTGGTTCTCAACTTTCCTAATGCCGTGACCCCTTAATATAGTTCTTCATATTGTGGTGATCCACAACCACAAAATTATTTGTTTCTACTTCATAACAGTAATTTTGCTATTGTTATGAATGGTAATGTAAATATCTGATATGCAGGATGTATTTTCATTCACTGGATAAAATGGCACAAATACCCGATACGCCCAAATTTGAATATTGGTGGGGTTGGGAGGGGGGCAACTGATTTTGTTATTTGGGAGTTGTAGTTGCTGGGATTTATAATCCGCCTACAATCAAAGAGCATTCTGAACCCCACCAACCATAGAATAGGGCCAAACTTCCCACACAGAACCCCCAAAATCAACAAAACCTGACCCCAGGTTGAGAGACATTGAGATAGATAGATAGATAGATAGATAGACGGACATTTCATATTCAGAGCTCAAACATAATGCATTATAATAATGATGTTACCAACAATATATTCTGGTAGTGGGTTAGGAGAATGTAGGAATGGTTCTTTTTGGTTATATTCCACTCTATCTCCCCAAGAGGGACTCAGGATAGATTCCAGACATAAAAGGTAAACATTCAATGCCTGAATACAACAACAATACATCCATATTAACAAAATTTAAACAACCCAGCATGTAAACACAAATTATGACTTAACAACTAAACTGAATAAAAAGCACAGTCTGTTATAACCGACATAAAACGAAGCATCAAACATTGAATAGAAACAACAACCTAAAATAATGTATGAAGCAAGCACTCAAGAGGAACATCCTGTTTGGAAAACTTAATGACCAAAGCTTAAAACATTATTTTTTGAAAATGGCATTTTATGCTCTGAGTACATCCTGTTAATTTAGGAACTCTCTACATGCAAAATAATAAACAACTAATATGCATTGAAAATATCTGCTCAAAAATTATTTGGAGATGGAAACTAATTAACTGTTGTTCCATCAAACACAAATGTGTATAGAAACAGCCACCACAACATTAATACACAAAGGGAGATTTGTTAGTGAAACCGAGAAGCAGAATGGTAACTAGTTGCTACTTTTAGAAAGTGTATGAAGATGCATACATTCCATCAAACTAACCTTATAAACTGTTTTGATCTTTATTGATTCGATTTTAGCAGTTTTACTGTTTAATTTGTTTTTTAGTGGTGATTGTAAAATGGTTTTATTTTTAGGGATGTTTGGATGGGATGGCACTTTCACATTTTTAGTAGACAGTGGGATAGAATGTAATAAATTGAATCTATAAATATTTTCTAATTTTTTCTTGAAAAGGCTTCGTAGGCAAGAAACCATGCCAAGTAGGACTGAAGGGATCATGATGACAACATGTCAGTTACCTTTGTTGAACTTATGATTCATAACCTGTGAGTTCTGTGCTGTAACTCCATCAATAGAAATTGCCCTCCTGTGAGCAGAAGAACAAAGGGTACTCCCAATATCTCCAGTTTTTATCATACTACTCACCCCACAATCATCACTTAGTTCAGTTGAAAGTCCTGAAGTTTGCTCAACTCCAAATAGATCGAGTATAAACTCATAAAAACTCATAAAAACTATCTGCTTGTGTCTTCAAAAATATTTTAATATTATTCCACCAAGCCTTATTTTTGTACATTTGGTCCCAAAAGCTTTTATTGCCAAACTGGTTTATTAGGCAAGTTTAAAAAGAACATTTATTGCTAAAATGATTTATTAGGCAGGTTTAAAAAGGCAATTTGAAGGCAAATAGGAAACCAGGCAATTTCAAGGCAAACAAGAAAACTCTTCAAAGAACCTGCTTTTCTGCATATTACTGCTACATGGGTACCTCATTACTAAACTTGGAATGCATTAACCAACAATTAACAGCAAATGGGAGCTGGAGAAGCTATATTTCAGACTTGCCACTGACCAAAACTTATGGAAAATGGAATACTTTTATCATATTAAATGACCGACCCACTTGATTTTGGCTTGACAACCAGTTTAAAAGATGATTTGCTTAATGTTTTAATCTCCCCAACCCCCCTACTTCCCATCCTGCTTTTCATACTACAAAGGCCAGGAGTAAGAAATGTATGACCCTTCAGATATTCTTAGGACTACAGCTCCAATCATCACACACCCAAGGCTATGCTGATTTAGGGGGCTGCACTTCAAGATCAACCAGAATGCTACTCACCACATCCCTGGCCAGAAAACATACAAAATATTTTTAGTTAAGAAAATATATCTTTTGGATATTTTCCCCACAGACCAATGCAGCTAACTTAATGTTTAAAAGATCAATGTTTTTCCTTGATACTTATTTTAAAATATGCCATTCCAATACATATCATCTGTCTCTGCTCACAGAATATTCACAAATATCTATACATCTCTAGATGACTGTAACACTAAATGATTTTTCAGTGGCCTGTTATACATGTAAAACCACTGCAAATAGCCATTTCATATCACCTCAGATATGCACAGTGCTCCTACTAAAAGGTCTAGTCTAGCTAACATATTTTCTCCCCAGATCTTTCATGGTGAGTCTCCTGCCATAACGGTCCATTTCCTTTTGAACAATCAGACAATATCCCATGCTCACTGAGCATACCCAGACCTCACTGGGCTGCTTTTAGTGATTTTTCTCCCTTAAGCATTTTTCAAAATGTATATTTTTGTACTTCTGCAAATGTTTGGGCTGTTGAAAAGCCTACTAGTTCCTTCCCTTGAGTGTATGAATGTGGTTGCTTCACCCACATAGGGATTGTTTCTCAAAGAACGAAGTTAAATCTTAGCATATTAAGATCCCTTCCTTCTCAGGCCCCTGGCAAAAGCACTCCCACTCTCAGAACACTCTTCTTTGGAAAATTCAGTTATAATTGTGTTGAGTAATAATTTTTACTGAGAGTCTTAAAAGAGTGTTCAGAGATCAAAGACTTAACACACAGTTAACTGGCCATTTGCAATTGCAAGAAGTATTTTTATGTCCCAAAAAGCTAGCAAACATGCACCTTTTCCAATGTAACATATGCACACTGGTCAGGAGAAAGCAAACAAGCCAGGGAGTAAGTACAAGATTATGGAGAATACTGGAAAAAGAAAGAATTGTCTAGGTAAAGAGCCATTTTGAATTTAACTGTTAGAAAAACATTAAATTTACAAAATTATAAGAAACTTTATTATTTCATTCTTCAGCTTCCCGTGACAATGTTTTACGAAGTTTGAAGCAGGAAATATCTAACACCTTATTTGATTTTAGGAAAAAAAATGGCTGAAAAGGCTTTGGCTACATTCCATGTTTTCATCTACATTTTTCATTGGAGGGAAACCAGGTTATCACCTACACATCAAACTCTTTTCCAGTGTTGTGCCAATCAAAATGTTTTAATTTTAGCATACTTCTGTTGACTTGATTTTTTAAAAAACACGGCCACACATAGCTAAAAGAGCATTCTGAATGCCTGGAAAGGGAGCAGGAAGATGGTACTTTAATTTATTGTCAGCCCTACATAGCTGAACTACAAACACCAACTCAATAAAAAAATGTACATCCACCAATGAACGTTTACATAAAAATTGTACATCCACCAATGAACGTTTCACACAACAGTACCACCTTTCAAAGTTGTCAAAATCTGGGATTCATCTGAAACCAGAATGACGAGGCCCTGATGAACATGTGTATATTTATTAGCAAAGATAAATACCTGTGTCAACTGACCCATGTTGATCCACTATGGAAAGAGATACCTGTAATATATGGAAGGCAACTATAATATTGAAGATACCCTTCTAATTTACCATGATCATGAATGGAAAAAAAACAAACAAAAATACTGCAACTATCCATCCTATCCCATTTCCTTCTAGGGATCTCCACTCCATGAAATGTAACAGGCTTTTATGCATTAATAAAGTAAACCATCACAGAGCCAGCTGTTATTATGGTTTTGTGTAGCCACACAGAAGAGTGGAAAAAGATGAGAACATGACAAACTCTGAATGTTTTCAGAGCTTGCATTTTATCTTGTCTCTCCTATTCAACTTAAAATATGAAAACAAGAAACTCCAAGAAATTCTGCCTTTAAAAGGCAAAGATTTCTGATGAAACATCATCAGTTGTGCTCCCTTGAAATCAAATGCACAGTATGGCACATGGACAAAGAGCGAGCCTGTCTCTTTAATCACAAGTACACTTTTCGGTTGGAAACCCCCAACTGTTTTTCTGGCAGCTTTTATAAATAGATCTTGACCTAGTTATCTTGAGAGCAGGAAAGCCCCTTAAAGAGTCAGAGTTAAAAGCATTACCTGCCTGTAGATTAAAGCAGACAAGTAATCACGTTTTATACCCAGCAATGACCTTCATCTAATGCAAATGCCACCTTCGCTTAGGAAAATACCTGAACAAGATAAACAGCGGTGGTAGCAACAATTTGATCAAAAATACAAAGCTCAGCAGATCCAGGCATCGCCTCCCAGAAAAAAAAAACATATTTGCATCCTTTCCTCTTCAGTGATCAGGAAGACGGGCAGAAATGTTTGCTGGCAAGATTGTTTCATAATGTACAGACAGCTCGCCACTGGTAATAAGGTTTGTCTTCATCCTGTGCATCATTCAGTGCATTTTGCCCAGGCCTTCTCCTACTAATAGTCATCTAGTAGTGATAACAAAGCTGTAAGAACTGATTAAAGAGACATTGTGAGGGCTGTTATTGGTTAACAAGACTGATAATTACATTATAATTAATCAAATGGGTCAAATTGAAAGTAATATAAAACATGCTTCAATCAAAAAGTATTGCTATTGACAGAGTTGATCATTAAAACATTCTTTTATCTCTTCCTATGAAAATAATACAGCACAAAAAGGATCAAATATGTACTATTCTTACAGGAAAAAATTAGGAAGAAAAGGATACATTAAGGCACAGTATGTTAAATTCTTGGTTACAGCCACACACATTTGTACCACATAAATAGACTGATGTTACATTTATTCTCTTTACCATAGAGAACCAGAGCTCTCTCAGGGGATATTAAATTGTGTCATTATACTGCCTAATCCACAATAACAGTGAGCCTGAAGAATTAATGTTTTCTCAAGTGATGAGAGAACAGGTGAGGAAAATGCTGAAAGGGAAGAACTGTGTTCTAAATCACATGGTGATCACCCATTGACAGAAGAAGCTCTCGTGAAAAAATAATCCTCCATATGTGAACGGAAAAAAGAAATGGTGACAAACTGGGCAAGGCCAGTCACTTCCCCATGTTTTTAGTCTAAGTTCACTTGTGGAAGCAATGATAGATCAATGCTTCATTTCTGGGTTAAGTAGTAGAGGAGATTCCTATGGAAAGGAGCTTAGCGCTACATGTAAAGTCTGATCAGGCACTGTGGGAGACAGAACACACATTCCATGAATTTTTGGGAGCAATGGCCTGGGATTCTTATGAACAGCTTTTGTGGCAAAGTTCTATGGAGAACTAAAGTGAGCTATACCACTCTCCACCGAAAAAGAAACTCAAGCCCTTTACTGCTAACCTCTCACTGATAAATCTTTTGCACAAGTTCTTCTGGTCAAACAAATCCTTTGTCAACCAGGAATTGGGTGGGGCGCAAAAGAATATTATGCATGAAGACAGCTCTCTCATCTTGTAACCTGCCAAAGACTCCTTGGGGGTCTTTCTGAGACAGGACCAGTCACTTTGAGAGAACTACAGGAGCAAAAGCCAAGAGAAGGAAGTCTATACATCACAGAGGAAACTCTTGCCCTAATAAACCTGTATAGGAAATGGACTGATTCCCTATTCTTGCCATATAGTCATGCTAAACTAACTACATGGGATACTCCTAAATTGAAGGTTAGAATACCATTTTCTTAAGAACAAAATGGGTATCTATGAGATTTATAACTTTGAATCAGTTGATAGGCCCAGAGAAAGAATTCTTCCCATTTCAGCATCAGTTAACTGCCAGCAGAACGATGGGTATGTACTCCCCATGTATTCCCCATCATGACTTGAGTGCCTTTTTATGGTACGCTTTTTATGGTATCCCCATCATCTTCTTTAGTGTACAAACTACTCAACTCAAAACAGCAGATGGTGCAACAAAACATCTAAATAACTAAACTGTGATAAAAGTATTTTCTGGGTTTTTTGTTTTGTTTTGTTTTTACTGTGCACATCACCTTTCTGTGCTGAAGGATTTATTCTGGACAATGAATTAAGGAGGGGACATATCAGTCTGTTAATTAGTACTACACACAACATCAGATTTTAAAATTATTATTGTGTTCAGATTACTCAGGGTTTTGTACTATGAAGAATGGCATCTTTTGGGGAGAGGGCCACCTCACTAGGATAGGAGGATACAATGTTATGGTAGCTCTAGTCCTTCCTGGAAGACAGAATGCAAATTGTATGCTAGATTGCTCCTAGTTCAGCCCAAGCCTTTTGATTTGTGAAGTATTATGGATTCCAGTGGGTCTCCTAGGTATCCATTCCAGTGGTTCCCAATCTTTGGGCCTCCGGATGTTCTGGACTTTAGCTCCCACAGATCTTAACAGCTGGTAAGGTGACTGGGATTTCTGGGAGTCGAAGTCCAAAACACCCGGAGGCCCAAAAGTTAGGAATAACTGTGTAGTAGCTCAGCCAGTCAACATGAAATTTCCTGTACCAACATGACATCTTTACGGCCAGGGTCCATCGTACCTTAGGGACCGTCTCTCATTCTCCCATCATCGGAGGTCACAATGACCATCCCAACGTGACTTACTCTATATACCGGGTCCTAGAGAAGTGCACCTGGAAAGAACCAGACGCAGAGCTTTTTCTATTTCTGCCCCTGCCTTGTGGAATTCCTTGCCACCCTATATGAGAGCCATTCGTGAGTTAGGGCCTTTTACCCTAGCACTTAAGACTTGGCTTTTTACTAGAGCTTTTGATTTGTGTTAATTTTATCAATATCTGTATGTATGTATTTTTATCCTTTACAATTTTAGCTTGTAAATCGCCTAGAGCATCTTGGATGGAGGGCGATTAATAAGTAATTAAATGATGATGATGATGATATTCAAATGATCTGTATAATCTAATACGCCATCTACAACAGCAATGGACAATGTGCACCCCACAAATTTCAGGCAGCTCTCTAAATCATTTTGTGTCCCCTCAATCTCCCAAAGAGTAAAAAAAAAGTGCACAATAAATTATTGGCTCACTTCCTATTGTTAAAAAAGAGCATCTGCCGGGACTACAGTGGTCCAGGAAAACTAGCAAATATGTTGAAAACACCCCCCTGGGGGCATCTGGGGTGGTGGTGTATGGAATGGGTGTATGGCTCTTCAAGGTCTCTTAGGAGAATAATGTAGCCCCTTAGCCTTCCACAGCTGCCCACCTTGATCTGCATGAAAACTCTTAGAAGATCCATACGGGGTATGGATTAAAACATAACCAATTATGCTAATGGCATACAGATCCACCTGTCATTCTCAGCTGAGACCACCATGCTGTTCACATCTACATATACAGTATTCTCTCATATTATGTTGGTTTGGATTTTTGTAATACAAGTTTTTGGTTTTAAAAACAGCTATAAAATGTTTTGTTTTTTTGTTTTTACTGTTGGTTTTAGGTGGTGTGGGTTTCAGATTATGTATGTATATTATTTCTGAACTTTTCTAATTATACATTTATATGATTGTACAGTGAATTGTTTTAACATGAGAACCTCTTCATTAGCATCAATTCTGCATAGTAAATGTGTAGATTGTAGAATATTAGCAAGATTGTTTTGAAAATACAAATTTTCAATAGGCTTTCCCCACACTTTAAAAACAGCCTCCCGCTTTACATCAAATGCCACACTAACAACTTTGTGTATTATCTACCCATAGCCAAATATCCATGGTGTTCTCTTTGACAAATAATGGAAACTCCTCTTTGTTTTGACTTTCATGCTGCAAGCTACAGACATGGCCCATTAAGCACTTGAGTGCTGGCAGGAGCCCATGAAAGTGACTGGAGATTGCTCAGCAGCATTTGTTTTGCTGGACTGCCTCCTGCAAATTAATTCTCAATGCATGCTTAACATCTCAGTTTGGTGGCACTACTTGTAGATGTAAATGGCTAATTTTATCAATAGAAAGTCTGAAAGAATTTCATTACAAATAAGCAAATCTATATACCAGTAAATGACCTTCCCACTCTTATCACCTTTAAGAATGAATAATATGTAGTTTTTGGGTTTGTTTGTTTGTTTGTTTTTGTTTTTTTGTGAAATACGGGCAAGAAAGTCCAAGCCATGTTTGTCCTTGTACAAGTTTTGGGAGCTTGGGTTGGATTCAAAACTGGGGTTAGCCACCTAAAAATCTGAAACAAGTAAGAGTTTTGACATAGATTAACTAGGGTAGTCATCTCTGAATGAAGTTTCTTTCCCTCATAGTGACACACTTTTGTTTTTGTTTTTTTCATTTTCAATCTAAACCTAGTATTTAAAAAAACCTGGCTTGTTTGTTTTCAAAAGATTGTGATTGACATGAAGGCCCAAAGCTGAGCTTGCATGATGCTTGAAGCAGAGAGCACTCCACAGGTTTCCTCAAACTCCATTTTAATTGCTCCTGATTTATTCAAATCTCTAGAACCCACTGAGAGTCTTTCTCATGTTTTAAAGTGTAAACTGTTTTTAAGAAGTTGCCATTAACTGTGATTTAAAAACATCTTAGAGTTCCTAGTGTGTTTCATATGGGCCACTGCCTTCTCCTAGGATTAAACATTTAGCAGGAGATAAAATGTTTTAGCAGGAATACAGCTTAATGATACATTCCCCCATGGGGATCAATTAGAGTATAGCTGGACCTAATTTCCTACTAATTTGCCAAAGGGAAAATTGTTATGTTGTCTGGGATGGAAAAAAAATCAATTTCCTAAGAGTTACATTTAAAAAGCGTGAGAAGAAAACACTGCAACAAAACATATTTTGATGATGCCTACTCTTCCATTACTAGCTTTTCATGCAACTATTGATGACAATGTGTGAAAGTTACTCTTTTTGGGACAACTTCCAGAATTTCCTGGTAGATGGAGATTTCTGGCAATTGTAGTCCAAAAACTATTTGTATCATTTTTGATTTGGACTCATGCTTTTCCTTGTTGAAGTCTCCAAAATGAGTCACAATGAATGACCAAAATTCTAAAATCTCGGAATTCTGGACCAACGAAGAAGCCTTTGGGAAAAACAGAGATAAGTACTTCAGTAGGCTAAAGGCTAGATCTCACAGCAATTCAGAATGAATGTATAAATCAGGGGTCCCCAAACTAAGGCCCGAGGGCCAGATATGGCCATCCAAGGTCATTTGCCTGGCCCTTGCTCAGGGGTCAACCTAAATCTGAAACAAGTTGAAAGCACACAAAAACTACCCTATTTCATCAGCCAAAATCTGGCCCACACTTTCCAATGAAATACTAATATATGCACACACACAGAGGCACAGACTATTTAATTAAAATATATCCTTTTAAAAAAAAATCAAAAGCAAAGTTTGGTCTGATCTAGTTTTGTTTTTGGCAGTTTTGACAGTCTATGCAGCCCATGCAGAGTCATAAGGATTTAACATTGGTTCCTGGATTTATTGTTGTTTCCCTCCACTGGTTAAATCAATAGACTACAATGATGTGGCAAAGAAGATACTTTCAAATGCTCTTCCTCTATAACCATCATCTGTCATGTTCTACCAAGGAAAATGCCTCCATTTAAGGAATCTTGCATCACAGATGAGACTAGCAGAGCTCAGGTATTTTACAAGATGGCCAGAAGAGGGAGACAGTTGCTTTATCTCTCCTGGAGTTCATCTGTAATACTAGAAAATTCTTTATTGCTTCAGCAGGGATAAGATGATGTCTAGTAGCCAAAGGAACTCCTACCTCAATCCTACAAAGCATATGATTTGATGTGGCTCCATACATCTCAACAACTTGTTGACTGAGCAAAGACTAATCAGCATCTCTTGGGCTGTCCATACCTTCTCGCATTTTCACCCTTCTGGTGTTTGATTTGCCCGTGACGTCATGTGGTGGGTGGAAACCTAGTCATCTGTTTGTGAGTATCAATGTTGATTTTGTTAAATTGGCCCTCTGAACAAAAAAAACTTTACTGCTTTGATTATAATCAGATGCTCATTCACCATGTGTACAAGTAAAAGAAGGAGAAAAACAGCCAAGATTTATTCATGAGTGCTGAATATCCAGCTTCTCATTAAAGATCCTGTATTTGCAAGGCATAGAACATCAGATCTATACAGCCAAATGCATGGTGTCAGCTGCTGTGTCCGGATGCTGAAGAGGAATACAAAACATCCTGGTGCTGTATTTAAATTGACAAGGGTTTCTATATTGGGAGTTTTTGCTGTCTCACTGGGAGCCTGGGGACACAGCTGTCAAACCAAGAAGTCAGGAGTGTCCTGCAAAATGAACTCTGTCAACCTCTTTCATATTTGCAATGGAAAACTTTCCTCTTCTCATGTTCTTCTTCCTCCTTGTACAATGTCTTGTATAGGATTTTGATCCTAGACTGTCATGATGTTATACTTTTGAAACACTTGACTAAGAAAGTCTAAAAAGATAGTATTAGTTCATGCAGAAAAAATGGTTATACATTTAGAAAGAATAATTTTCAAAAATCATAAACAAGAGGTGGCAATTATGTGGCCTTCCAGATGTTGAAAAACAAGCCGTGGCATCCCTTGTCATTTAACATGCCAGCTAATTCCACCTAAAGTGGCATGTCAACTATATCTAGACTGCCATATGACTCCTACATCTTTTATAAGCATTGGCCATGAACTAAGGGATGGCAGAAGAACTAGTCTTCATGCCAGTATGTAATACATTTAGATTCCAAATTCCTTAGGCAGGGACATATTTTCTTTGTGTTATTGTTGCTATAATTCTTTCACTGTTCCCAAGGGGTCATATTTCTGTGTGGTCAGATTCTGTATGCCAACTATCTTGACAATATAATGAACAGATGAGCCATTGATTAAAACATGCATTCTTTCCTATATGAACCCATATCAGTAAACAGGCTGACACAAAGGTATCTCTGTGCAAGTGATATGATTCTGCAGGAAATTCTAGTGAAGGGTTTGGTACCTGACATTGTTTTGAAGCTTGGAAGTACTATTCCCAGAATGAAAATATGTTGATGCAAAACCTGTGCAGAGCTATCAAGTTGATAAATGAAGAGAGACATGTTCATCCTGTTGCAAAATTCAAAAAGACTGCACGTGGGCAATGCATGCAACAGCACATCAAAGAGGCTTCATAAATCAAGTGTAGACTAACTGCAGTCTTGCACAGACTAAATAAAGGCAATGCAAAATGTCTGTAATCCAGCAATATTTGAAATTTAAAAAGCAAGAGTGCATGTAAGATGCTATAATTCTGAAGGTAGTAAAATGTGGTCTATTTGGCTCATCTTATCAAAAGTGTCTTGCAGGATCAAAGCAATATTTACAGTATCTATTCTGGCAATGCAGTAGGAGCTACCCATGAAAATTATTTTCTTCGAATAGGTTCAGAACCTTGGATAGCTCCTTTCAAGTCTGTCCAAAAGCAAGATTTAGGATTTAATACATTGCTGACATGGGAGCCACCAACAATGATCATTAGGTCACAACGTAAGTTGATCCCATAACAACTAACTTGCAATATGATAATAGAGTAGTATCATATGTACAGATGTCATACAATAAACTATTTCTTCCAATATCATCTAGCTTTTAAAAAGAGGTTATTTTCTTCTAAAACTTGATGCCTTCGATCACCATTTATAAATACATAAATTTAGTAATTCTTTTACAATCTTACTATAGAAGACAGGCAATTCACCACTTCTCTACTAATATTATCATAATCACTACCAAATTAAACCCTGTGGACTGGAGGGGGGCATTAATGTCTGTGTAGTTTTCCTTTCACACTTTCCCACTCTAATTGCACATAACACATTAAATATTTTGGTGAAATAAATCTACATAGACCCAAGGAGAAGGTGTCACCAAATGTAATTTAATGTATTAAATATTTACATCATTCCTTATATAATATTCAACAAATACTGATGCTGTGTTTCTCCTGCCAACTCTTTAAGTCCACAGTATAAACAACAGGGAGTGGGGAGGAGAGTCCTCATTCAAGTAACAGAGAAACTCATGATACATGCAGCTATTGGCACAATAGTTCAATAACATTTCTGGAAATAGATAAAGAAGTTTCTATAAAATTGGATATGTCTCATGCCAGTTTTGAAATTTTGAAATCTATTCTAATTCATGCCCTCGCCCTTCTCCTGTAGTCCCAATGATTGAAGGTATTCAATAGAGATGGGATGGACTTGAAAGTATTGAAGTGATGGATCTGGCAAGCTCATCTGGCAAGCTGTCTTAAAATGAACCATGACTAATTTTATCAAGTAGGTGTTTTATATCAAGCAAAAATTCCATCTTTTCTCATGTCCTGGGTACTTCATATTAAGGTTTTCCCATATAATTATGGGTCCATATATGTCCAAGACAAATCTCCAGTGTGTCAAAATATGAGGCATTAAAATCAATCAGAGCTGAACGTGAGATGTTGTAGTGGCACATACTTCCATTAACTTGATATTAACAACCCAACTGAATTGGGTTTCTGTCTCTATTCAGATGATCTTTTTCAGAAGCATTAGAGCTTCTGCTAACCAGAATGGACTTTTGCACTTCCTTCAAGGGCACTTCCTTAAATGGCAATGTATTCTGAGAAATAGCTAATTAAATGTAACCCTCAGCATCACAATGCATGTTTGCTCACCATGACCTTTTAAGGGTGTTAGTTTGCCCCTGTGCTCTTTGCATAGATCTTTGCCCTAAAGTCCAATCTCCATCATTTATGCATGAAATAGCTGTCAGTATACCCCATCCTAGGCAATGAGTAGCCTGCAAATGCAGTAAATCTTCAGACTAAGCTGTGATTTTAAAATAGTTATTTAAAAAAAAACCCTTATTTTTCTAAATGTCTGCTTCAATTATTCTTTTTTTCTGGTCTTTAGACCTGATTCATGAGAAAATAGGAAATGTGTAAGGAACTTGCTCAGTCAACACAAAAGACTAAGGAACCATAGGAACACTGGCTTTTTATTACAAGAGCATGCTGGCAAGTGCTTCCAAATCAATCTTTGTTTCAGTGGGAGAAGCTAAAGGGACAATATAGCTGTGTACTGTTGTTTCCTTAGTGCAGATGTGGACAAAATATGTCCAGTGGAAATGTATAGCCAATGAACCCACTTTTTTTGGCTCATAAAATCAATCACTTGTCCCCCAAAGCTTTTCAATCTCCCCAACTTTTTTTTTAAAAAAGTGCATATGGAGACTTTTTTATTCCCAAAAGTTCAGCAGAACACAAAAATTTATTTTCATCAGAGTCCTTCCAAATTGGCAACAATGCAACATCACTTCTATAAGTCATTTCAGGAAGTTATTTCAGGAAGTAGAAGCACTTTGGTGCATTGTCAGGTGAATGTGGCCTGTAAGGGGCTTGTAGGGGGATAATGTCCACCCTTCATTACCACCACCACCCTGAGTTGCCCACTGGTGGTTTGGTGTATCACCCATATGTCGGTACAGTTTCCTCTCTGGTTTGTTTCTGTCCGAATAAAGCAAGTTTTACCACTTGTTCTCTGTTTTGTGCAGAATAATATGAGTAATATGCCAATAAGTCAATAGACAGGAAAAAAACAATTTTGAAAAAAAAAACTCCCTTTGCCTTCTCTGATAATTTTATCTCTTTTTGAGAGATATTTTGGGTTATTTCTTACACACACACACACCCCTCTCTTTCAAAAGTTAGCGTTTGTTGTGATTATACTGCCAAGTAGTGCTAAAATTTTAAAAGCGAATCCCACAGAAGCAATCCCAAAATGAGATTCAACCCTTTCTGGAATACTCTGAGAACAACAGAGCAGTGTTTCAAGGAGAAATTTCAAATATCAGCTTTTGGATACAATTAACAAATTAAAATATACTAATAAAGCCCCTCTCTCATCTATAGTCTTTCCTTTCATATACATAGAGCAATCAGACTCTCTCCACACACAGGCATGAACACACAGAGACAAATGTTCTGTGTGTGCACGCACAGACACACACAATGAGAAAGCGAGAAAGCTCATTTAACTACCTCATGATAAACATTGTTCTGATTTATTTAAGGAACAACAATTCATTGAGGGCAAAGTATAGCAAATTGGTAAGGAGCCCCCGGTGGCACAGTGGGTTAGACCCCTGTGTCGGCAGGACTGAAGACCGACAGGTCACAGGTTTGAATTTAGGGAGAGAGGCAGATGAGCTCCCTCTATCACCTCCAGCTCCTCATGCAGGGACATGAGAGAAGCCTCCCACAAGGATGATAAAAACATCAAATCATCCAGGCGTCCCCTGGGCAATGTCCTTGCAGACAGCCAATTCTCTCACATCAGAAGGGACTTGCAGTTTCTCAAGTTGCTCCTGACACGACAAAAAAAATAGCAAATTGGTAAGATACTTCTCCCAGTAGTAATATAGTTTACACATGCATAGGCATAGTTACATTTCAGACTTGACTTTGTTTACATTCCTTCTACCTAAAAACTACATGAGATGAGATAGAAGAGGGCTCTCAAACAGTCTCAGAGCGTTACCAAACAACAATATCTACAATTCTTTGAAGGAGATCATAGAAGTTAAAATGGGGCTGAATTTGGAGTTCCTGACCCCTTGTGAAAATTAGTCAGGAAGAAGAATAACACATCAAAAGTTTCTACAAATTGGAGGAACTGTTTTTTCATAGCATAACATATACTTCACTTTTTTGAGAAATGGACAAAATTTGAAAATGGTAGGCAGATGTTGTTCTTAAACCAGATGCACCAAGATATTCTGTCTCCTCATCCTCAGGTCATCTCTCTCCCTGCCATTTTGCAAAGGAGAGGTAGAATGGCTGCTTCCACAATGATACAGGCAGCTTGCTGTCTACTTGACACCTCTGGGTTAAGAATAGAAAGAGATGCTTTATTCCGTGCCAGATTACTTGTCCATCTACCCCAGTGATATCTTCTCAAATGGAAGTGGCTCTCCTCAATTTCCAGGAAAGCCCTTTCTATCATCACTGCCTCCCAACAGGCAACAAAAACTAAACTTGAGACTTCCTATCTGCAAAGTATGTGTTCTACTACTGTGCAAATATTCAACTGGGTTCTGAGATGATAAAATACTTCAGTGCATTTTGATATTTCATGGTGTTTTCACACTGCCAAAAACAGACTTATAAAATGCTATGCATTGCTTAAAACAGTGTTTCTAAAACTCTCCACCTCCAGATGTTTTGTACTTCAGCTCCCATAATTTCTAACAGCTGGTAAACTGCCTGGGATTTCTGGGAGCTGAAGTCCAAAACACCTGGAGGAAAACAGTTTGAAAAGCACTGGATTAAAACTATTGACTGAAATAATTGTTTCCATTGGTGGTCAAAAGCTTAATCTGGGCCCTTAAATGGTTTTGATTGTGTATTGATTGCTGTAATGATTTCAACAGTTTTGCTGTTTAATGTGGTTTTTATTGTGCAATTTACACCTTTAGTACTACACAGCTGCACAGGCACACAGGACCATAAAGATCTTTTGATTTTACTTCTTCTCTCTTCAGGAAGTGATCAAGGTTGCAATGAGGCGGGAATCGGGGGTTGGATGAACTGGATTATTTTCTTGAGGCTCTGCTATAGTTTACTTGAACCCCTATGCCCAGGTTCTTTGCTGGCTGAGCAGGCCGTGGAAAAATGTCCTGATCTGTCTCTATCACTGAGGGAGGAAATGGGGAAAAGAAGAACAAAAAGAGCCAAGGGGTTCTCTTTGTCATCTGTCTGCTTTTCCTGAGCTGCTGTGGGGTTCTCCAGCTGAGCTGACTGAGCAGATTTCATTTCAGGCGACAACAACATCAACTGGTGAGCTGGAAGGTAGTGGGAGGGGGGGATTGGTTCAGTAATTTTATTTCCTCCACTAAGAAAGAAAGAGGACATCTCTGCCTGCTTGTCTTGCAATTTCCTGGCCTTCCAGATTAAGGGCTGTACCAGGATCTCCTTCAGCAATGTCAGAACTGCAAGAGAAAGCAATCTTTGCTCCCACAGCTCTAAACAGGCAAAAAACACAATTTAGAATGGGATGGCTTCAAAAAACAACAAAAAAAGCTTTATTTTAATATATATGAAAGGGCATCTAGCAGAAGTTAAAGTAGCCCACAAACTATGGGGCTTAAGTCGTAGAGACATCACTTAAATCAATGGGATTCTCTAACAAACTTAAGTCTAATCCTAAAATGTCTACCCTGAAATGAGTCCAACAAAATTCAATGGGAATTTTCCTCCAAGTGAATGGATAGAAACTTGCAGCATATTGATTGATTATTGATTTCAGTGGAATACATATACACTTTACTTACTCTGAGTTAATACTATTTATAATACACTGAGCTTTGTGTATATTAAATTAGACCAACTCACATTATTCCTTGTTTGAGGTGAGGATGGGAGGTTAGATGGGCCATACTCCTTTCTTGTTCTTTTAAGTGTAAAAACTTCATACAGATTGAACCATTTTGTCACATTATTGAATCATTAATACGTTTGTATGAGTACTTATCAGTATGAAATAAGTTCCTGTATGCTGTAATTTCTACATAATTCATTTTATGAGTTTAAGCTTTCTGGATGGACTTTCTTTATATAATGGGAAAGTGGGTTATATCTATATATGTTTTAGGGCAAGAACATTAGGTCAGATCCTCAGCTGGCATATATCAATACAGCTTCAAGCAAGGAGTCACATACACACACAACTGGAGCATGAAATGAATACTGTTAAAACTGACCAAAGAGTCAAGGGACTTCAATGTTAAATCAAGCACAGTCTGAGACCCACCAAGCCAAACACTGAGCCACCAGCTACATACAATGATTTCCTAGCGCTCCACAATCAAACATTGTTGTGGTGAGTAGCTAACAAACACTATCAAGCCACTATATCTGGCAGTAAATTTGCATTTCATTTGTAGATCATAGACCATGTGGTCTAATCCAGGGATTGACCACATGCAATCTGCAGCCCTTCTTCTTGCAGCCTCCAGCAAAATTCCTTCCAACTTCCTTCAAATGTAACCGTTTGGGTTTTAATATCCCAGCCCCCCTCCCCCGTGATCAAATGGCCAAAATGGGCCCCCAAAATATGAAAAACAGAAGTGACTTCTGGTCACTGCTGTGTTGCACATTAGGGTGAGTTTTGGCTAAATGTTGCTTTGCAGATAATTGGAGAGCCAAAATTTGGTCTCTGGTGTACCACAATTTCCCATTTTAGCCTTTATCCCCACATTTCTAATACTTTCTGGATTAAAAGCAAGGAGGCCCTATATAGCCAATGTTCCTCTCAAAGCTTTCTTCTACTGGTTTGTCACTTTACATGGTCCACTGAAAAGCTGGGGGGGGGGGGGGGTACAGAAATCCCAGCCACCAGCATAAAGGGAGAAATCCAAATTTATGGACAAAGTATCTGTATTTTACAGTAGCAGGATTTCGAGGAAGGGATCTAAAAATGAAAATTTCTCCCTGCTGATTCAACTCTCTAGGACAAGATGAAACAGGTTTATAAGCATTTCAAAGTAGCAGGAGAGAGATAGCACAACATCTTGTTTTCTGTGAGCCTTCTTGGTGGACTGAAACTGGAAGAGAGTGAAATACTGTATTCCTCCACCTCTTTGACACCAGTAGTCATCCAGTTACAGGATGATGAGGATGATGATAATAATAATAATAATAATAATAATAATAATAATAATAATAATCTGTTATCAAGACCTCAAAATTGAACTGCAAAGGCTCTGGCATAAACCAGTACAGGTGGTCCCAGTGGTGATCGGCCCACTGGGTCCCATGCCAAAAGATCTCAGCCAGCATTTGGAAACAATAAACACTGACAAAATCATGATCTGTCAACTGAAAAATGCCACCTTACTTGGATTTGCGTGCATCATTTGAAAATTCGTCACACCATCCTAGACACTTGGGAAGTGTTCAACTTGAGATTTTGTGATACAAAATTCAGCATATAGATCTAGTTTGCTGTGACATACTGTGTTTTTGTATCAGTAAAATAATAAACTTTATTTATGGACCACCCTATCTCCCTTAAGGGACTCAGGGTGGTTTCCAACAAATATGGCAAACATTCAATGCCAAAAGAAAGGCCATACAAACAGTTTGCATCAGGACAAGACACATTAGACAATATAGAACAAGTAATGCAAGACAACACATCAAACGTTTTGCCTTAATAATACATCTGTTAAAGGTATGGCCCTTAACAGGTAAAATTTATTTTACTTTTTGAAGTTTAAATAAATGCAAAAGGCCCTTAACATTACGGATCTGTATTTGGTGTATTCAAGAACACCTCCATGCCATGAATTTCATAGCCAAGCTCAAGGATGAAAATATCTGGGGCCTTGAGTGGGAAGGAGAATGATAACACAAACAGGCTCAGACTAGAAGACCTGGAGGCTGGATGGAGGAACTTTCAGATGCTGAGAGAGTGGTTTTGGAGACTGAAACTGTGTTTTCTTCAGTCGTAACTTTGCTGTATAGTAGTAACCTAGCATTAAAGAAATTTCCAAGATTTCCTTGTGAGTGAACTTAACTACTACCAAAATTCTGCAATCACCACAAATAGTATGTCTCTCTGCATGTACGTGTGTATGAGATAATGTTTGCACATGTCTTAGTGCTCTTAATTAGATTTTTGTGCAAGTCAGCATTCTAGAGAACTAATTTTTCAGCAGGCTTGCCCAAAACAATTCTAAAAACAACATAATCAATAAAACAATACAAAACATTATAGTTATACTTTTAAAAGAGGCACTCACATAAAGTAGAGTTCCGCTCCTATATTCACAAGGAATATGTTCTCAGACTTCACATGCATATGTGGATAATAGCAAACACCACTGGAAAAGACTTCTAGCCCAAGAATACCTTGGAGTTACTCGGAAGGACACAGACAATTCATGGAAAAGATATATTTTGTTGGATGTGGATAATACTAGTACCTTGACTACAGGGTTGTACTACACAACAAATACACTACTATACAAATTTTCAAATATGACAAAGATTCTCTTGCATTATTATTATTTAAAACCCATTTACTAATTTCCCCACAAACTCAAACACCAACTAAAGCCAAATTTCTGTCATTCGACAGTGACAGTGAATAAAGGCCCAGACACAGCAAGGAAGTTGCAGGGTACATCTACACAGTAGAATTAATGCAGATTGACATGACTTTGTCATGGCTCAATGGTATGGAATCCTGGGAGTTGTAGTTTGGTGAGGCACCAGCACTCTTTAGCAGAAAACACTAAATACTTTGTTAAACTATAACTCCCATGATCCTATAGCACCGAGCCATGGTATTTATGATGGTATCAAGCTGCATTATTTCTACAGTCAATATGCACCCAAAAAGTTAAAAAGTGAAATAAGTACAAACTCCCTCCCTACAAGGGAAGGCAAATTAACAATTGATCTGACACCGGGATCCATTGCTACACTATCATTTTGTAGTTGAGCAAAATGTTGGTGTTCTACTCTTTTTCTAAAGAATATAAATTTAATTCCAATCAAAGATATTTCTCCAAAGTTCTAGAAGACAGGGTGATTTATGTTTATTTTATTTTTAACAAGGGCAATTGCATGGTTCACTTCTTGGAATCGGATTTAGGATGAAGAAGGGGAATGTTCAATCAACTAAAAAAGTGGTCCATAAGAACATGGCTTTTATTTAATGGAAATAGCCAGTGAGATCCTAGCAAAAAAAATGTGTTTTTAATGAGTTGATACAGTGATCAATTAGAGATTAACTGAAATAGTCAATGAAAACGCAGAGTAATCCATCTCCACTGTTATTTGACAAATGGGATGTACATTCCCTAAAATAAGTTATTGAGTTACCCAAAAAAAAAAAACCTGGATGGCTCATCTGACCTAAACTGAAACTAATTCATTATTAAAATATACTCTGAAGTTTTGCAATAATGATTAATTAATGTACATATCAAGACATCATATGAAGAAGTAGAGAACAGCAAGTATCAAATTTTAATTTAACAGTAGCAGAAGATGAGTGGACAGCTTCTCCTGCATGTTGGATTGAGCCTGCACTGTCTTGTAACCCGGCAAAACAAATGGCGCCCAACAGTTAGATAATATCAATCTCATTCTTTTCTCAGCTCCAGGAGACCAAAACGGATCCTTTATATGTGGCCAGGTATGTCTCACAGCTTTTGGCTCAGTAGATCACATACTATGCCAGAAGTTACTTGCTATTAGTTTCTTTTTCTAATATCCTAGAAAAAATTACATTACAGTTGCAATTCGACATGGATAATTTCACATGTTTTTGTAGTGTTAAAGTTTCATTGCATATGGAATGGAAAATGTGCCTACAGTGTTTCTGTGTTGCTATGTGAATGACCTTCAATTATCATTACTACTGCTACTAACAACTTTGTATTGATGTAGTGGATAAATCATTTTAAAACAGCAAACTTTCCAAGACAAAAGTTTTTTCAATGTGATTGCTGGTACAGAAAGGTAGGAATGAGGAGATGGGTGTCAACTGTGATACACACACACACACAGAGAGAGAGAGAGAGAGAGAGAGAGAGAGAGAGAGAGAGAAAGGGGAGCAAAGAATGGCCAGGGTTACTGCCAGAAAGTGTTGTTCAGCTCAAGATGATTCAGTGCAATTGTAGGTCATCGTATGTATGAGTCACAGAGACCACAAAGAACTTTCCAATCTCTGACTTTTGATTTTAAATATATTGAGAATCAGAAAAGACAATACATATTGTTCCACTTCATTTTTACCTTTCATGCCCCTGGAACTAAATAAAGTACTGTGAAAAATAGAAAACATAAGGACGTGTAGTGAACTAGGCAATTGCTGAAAGGCTTCCAGTGCAGGGAAGATGCATTGGCCAATTCAAAGGATTTGACAAATGAAATAATAGGTTAGGTGGTGGTGCAGCGAGTTCATGCAGCCCCCTTCTAAGAAGTCCAGATACATCAAGGTGGGACTGTAATGCAGGAGGGGTTAATAACATATATTGCTACTATAATGCTGGATTAGACTTGACATTAATTTGATACAATCCACTTTGTATCACAAGACCCATCTCATCCAACCCCTTCAGACAATGCAAGAATAGACCACTAAAATACTTCTGAGACATTACCATTCCATATCTGATTAAAGACCTCCAAAGGAGGAGCCCCACCTCCACACAACAGAATCTATTTCACTATCAAATTGCTGTTAGTGTCTAAATATTCTTGCAAGTGCTCAAGTGGAGTCCCCCTTCTTGTAATTTGAATACAATCGTTCATTCATGTCATAATCTTTGGAGCAGCAAAAAAATTCCTCCATCAATGTCGTTCATTCAAATATTTAAAGATGACTATCTTATCACCTCTCGGTCTTTATTTTCCAAGTAAAGCATATATCCTTTGCCTATATTGTGAATTCCTTGCCATTATAATTGTGCTAACAAAAGATAGGAATGTGTTGAACACATTGAGTGTTCTTATAATGATGAAAAATGAGAAGTGCAACCTACATCATGTTGTTCTTAATCTGCTGGGCAGAAAGAAGTCTTCATCTGCAATGCTCATAATGAACACACATGATACTGTTGTATGCTTTCAGACATGGAAAGCCAATCAACTAGTTGCATTTTGGGGTGGGGGTGGGGGGATGTTTCCCTAGAAATACGCAATAGTTGCCATTCGCCACTTGCTCAAAGCAGACATGGCTTGCAACAGATGTTGCTTCCATAAAGCAATGTCTGTTCTAGGTGCTTATTAAACTGCACAGAACAGCAGCAGACAATTTACTGCTCCATTGCTCACATCCTCCAACTTCCGCTCTGCACAATCAAATGCTGCTGTTTAGCTGGCAGATGTAGAATCAAATTGCAGGAAGCCAGGCAAGCACAGACCACAGGTTGGGATGTTTATAAGGAAACAAACTGTGTGGAACACTAAAGATTCAGAAAAGTTTGCAATTTTCATCTATTTTAAACCTAGTTAGAGGTTCTCTAAAATGCCATAAGGGTACAGTTAAATGCAGGCAGCAGACCAGTTTTTTCTCCCATCAGGGGTGCTTACTGTAGGGTGAGAAAGGGTGTGAAACACAGCAGCACATGAGAGCCAAGATCATACTAAGTATTAGCAATAAGAAGGAAGAAGCGGGTAAAATGTGGCCTTCCATAGTTGGAGTAGAAGAACAGCAGCCCTAACCTGTATAGTCAGAGGTGAGACATGAAAAGAATAGCAGTTCAGAAATAGCTGGAGGGCCCCTCTCCATTTAAAGATCGATTTGACAGTACAGGAAAAACACTGATAGTCAAGATGCAGCAAGAAAAGAAGGGTAGAACGTACAGTGGACAGTGGAGAGGAACTAACCAAGAGATTTTCAGACTGGCACAGTGATGGCAATTATGAGTGGGAAGGCAAGAGAATGAAAAGATTGCACAGGCAATAGAGTATTGATCCCTTGAAAGCAGCTTTAGGGTCCTACTGTGAGGCCAAAGCATGGCACAGAAATACCTAGGTTAACTGAGAAATTAAGAAATAAGTGGGGGAGAAAAAGGCTGAGGAAGGAGACCTAGAAGAGGTGGCAAAACAAGGCAAAGAGAGATGGGGACATAAGATGCTGCTTTGTTCAACATGCAAAGATGGAAGGTCAGCATATATATATATATATATATATATATATATATATATATTATGTGAGAGGCTAATTTTGATACTGTGTACTCTTGCCACTTTCCTTCTAAACCAAGAGCAAGCTCAAAGGCTTAAGCCCACAAGAATGTCTCCCACGTAGATCACTAGCTGAAGCCACAGCCTCAGCCTGTGACTTTCCCATGATGTCTTTTTCCCATAAAGTCTATCACATACAATTCAGTAGATTTTTGTCTACATTTTTGTTTTTCGCCTACTGTTTACACCTTATTGTTGACATGAGTTCCCTTTGACTATTATGCAATATATTCTCCTCAGGATGCTCACCAATACATCCTTTTGCTTGCCTGAAAAACTTGAAAACAATTTTCTTTTCTTTTTAAATAAAATGTATTACATTTTTAAAATTACATAGTCAGTGTTTAAAAATTCTTATACATGACACTTCCACATAACAGATATGTAATTCAGAAATATGTAAAAGGTGAAAGAAATTGGTGGAAACACCGGAAATGGAGGAATGGATCGTGAAAGTGGCGGAGGTGGCAGAGATGGACATTCTGATGGGATATCTCCAGTCAAAAGACCCCTTTGAGTTTAGGAAAGACTGAGAACCCTTCAAAAGGTTTTTAGAAGGAAAGGCTATTTCAACATGAAGGTTTCAAGTCTGACTATTATAAAATCCAAATTTTCTTCACATTTTTTAACCTTCTGAAGAAAGACATGATGAAGAATTTGTTGGAACTATTTGATGTGTCTTTTGTTCCCATAGTATATGTATTATGGCAGAACTCTTGAGATGCAAACGTTATGTTGATTTTTTTAAAGAAAGATGTAATGCTATATGGACAAGCTGGAATGCTACAAAATTAGAAATAAGTGATTCCCGAAAAGGTTAAATATGTAGCATAAAGTTAATGAAACATTTGATTATGATTTTAAACATCTTTCAATTTATGCAAATTGAGTTTTTATAGTTATCCATACCTGTGTATATAAAACAATCAGAAAGCTGAAGTCATAAGAAAATACTTTATTGCCTGCTCCCATTCTTATGGGGTTTTTTATTAATGTGATATCAGGATGTATTTGGACATGTTCTGGAGTTCTCTTGATCATGAAGATATATTTCCTGCCTTGCAAGGAGTTTCTTTTTTAAAAAATACATTAGGATTTTTTGCATATGATATGGAGGCGGGGGGAGGGGTAGCTGGTGGTACTATTGCTATTATCCAGATGGAGACATTTTTTTCCTAAAACATAGTAACCAATAACTCTAGTTAGGAATAGTTTGCATGGATTTTGCTTTGAAAAAGTCTTAAATTCGAGTGAATGGTAAAGTATGTTATACTTATTTTGCACAAGTTGCCATTTGCATACAGATCTGGACACATTTCATTATTTTTGAATGTATGTTGTCTGATTATATATTAGATTGTTTGTGTGAAATAATTAATAAAAATAATTTTAAAAAGAAAAAAATAAATATGTATGTCTTGATTCCTATAATATGTTCATCCTCTAGCTCTATTACATACTTGTGATTTACCTCTATCTGCTTTCCCCTTATTTACCCTTCACCTAGTGCTAGCTCTTCACTCCAGATCAGCCAGTTACAATATTTATTTCCAAAATTCAATTGTTTCTGTTACAGATTTATTATCCTTACCTCTTATATATACAAATTCTATAAAATTTCCCCAAGAACTATTTTCAAATGTATTATCTCTGGTTAGTACTGCTGCTCCATCCTCAGCCTGCCAAATCCTGCATTTGATTTTCAGCTTTGTCTCAACATCTAATGAAATAGTCTTTTAAAAAGCTACTGCATTGGTTTCTTCATCTTTGAAAAAAAGGCATGTGCAAGAATTAAGATGAACTGATGATTTAGGTTTTAGTTTACTCCAGGCTTTAGTTTGAATTTTAAAAGATCTATCCATGGTACCAACCACTCAACTTGGAGAACTATTTTAAAGTTCCATCTAAAACTCAGAATAGAATTCCTATCCCACTGTCATGGAAACCACCCGCTGGCATTGTCTTTACTACCCAACTATTCCAAGTCAAGGAAAACACTTAACTATGGAATTCACATGGTTTTCCACTGAGTTGTAGACTAGAAGTCATGAGGAAATGCAGCCAAAATATAACACTAGAACACTATAATATTTAAAACTAGAACTATGCCCAAGACTAGCTGTACACATATTTTATGTAGTTTACTTCTATGTCTTCTACTGGTTGTATATGATCTACTTATTGTTCAATAAATGTGTTTAAATGGACACTTCTCCGGGCAGCTACAAAGAAATCTTGCTTTAACACTACTTACCTTTTGCTTTCTTTCATTGTAAAAATTCTTATCATTTTCAAAATCAATGTTTGAGTATTAATAACAATAAGTACAACTGTAATCAGTCAACTAATCAGGAGAATACATTACAACTTTAAATTGATTAAAAGGGTCCCCCAATTAATCAGAAGATTTAAAAATATGCAGTTTCTTCCAATAAAAGCACTTACTAAAAACTATTTTTCTAAGAACATTTTAGGAAGAATCATTTGCTCACTTTCATTCACATATATGCATGAAATGAAGTTCTTTTGGTGTTGTTACAGAAGTATTAACTAATTCCCGCTTAAAATTCTTAATTTACTTGATACACAGATTAATTGTGCAGAGGTCAACCCATTGAGTAAACACCAATAAGAGAAATGAGACTTACTTACAAGGGGAACTGGTAGAGGCAGTCCCTAGGTTACAAACAAAACAGGTTTTGTAGCTTTATTCTTAAACTTAATGTGTATGTAAGTTGAAACAGGTGCATTTCAAAGTGTAACTCCAGCCAATTTTAAAGGGTTGTGGGTGGCATAAGGAAGGGTTAACACTCAGTGACATTTGTTTTGCTGTCTGTGTCCCTGTTCTGAAAGATTTCACATCACTTTCTGTCCCTGTGATAATTGAATTTTGAAAAATTTGGCTTGTCGAAAAAAGGATTGGTGAGAAAGCTTCAGTGGATATAACTTTTCCCCATGATAACTCCTACAGGAGTGATCCTCCCTTTCTAGAGGTAGATTTTCTCTCACTTCCTGTTGTCTCAGGGAGAAGGTGTGAGAATAAATCTTTCTAAAGAGGATACAGACAGTAAAAATCTCACAGTACCTCTAACCCCACATCATACTTACCAAAAATTTTAAGAAACTGCATAGAGTTCTATTTTAAATTAAACTTATGCATATGCTTTTATTAACACACCATATTATGTAATTTTACCTGTTTATGTAAATGCTTAAACACTTTCAAACACCTCAAAAAGGCCGTACAGATGCTACTGGCTGGTGTGTCTGTTCCCAGGCTAATATAGTATTTTTGCTCCCCATGTTTGTAGCTAGAAGTTAGATGTCAGTCAGATGTTCGCAACTCAGGAACTTACCTTACTAAAACATTGAGTATTTTGACTAATCCAGGAGTGCAGGCAAGGTTTGAGAGTCAGTAACTCAAGGAGTTAATAACAGACACATCTGAATGAAGGGATGTCCTAATTCAAACTTGACATTATTTCAAACAAAAGTGCATTTGGAGCAGCAGTAAACAAAAATGTTTCATTAATGCTTGAACATAATTCTCTCCTGTACATAAGGCTTATTGTTTTCAGGAGCCAGCATGCCTTGCCAAAGTGGTAAAGTATAGAATAATTTAAAGATAAAAGACAGACAGATAATGCATTTGGGATAGCACTTTTATGATAAAAAGAAATAATGGCACTAAAAGGAACAAGTTATATTACTCTGTTATGAAAAACCGAATTTAAGGTCTGTTCCCGTGTCTCTTTTCTCTCTCTCTCTCTCTCTCTCTCTCTCTCTCTCAAACAGTAAATACAATTTATTTTTGGAACACAGCAGACTGCAGCAGTTTTTTGTGTCTTTTCAAAATGTTCCCTTGGGGGTCAGCTCCTCGGAATTCCCTTCAGTGGTTATGTAATATCTGATGCGCTGTTTCAAAATGTTCTGCTTGGAAAATCTTATCTGACAGTGCTGCCCTGCTTTCTCTAACTAGTCTAGGGGTTTGTTTTGATTTTCTTTCCTTTAAAAGCTGGCATGAGAAAGAGCTACATTTACTATAAACATTACTTAAAGTAGTGCATGTACATGCAAATGAATAGGCATGTGAGTGGTAAATGGAGAGAATGTGGGCAAGCTGAACAATGCAGAGGGCAACCAAAGGATGAAGAGTCATTGATGATAAATATTAGCAATGTGGATGTTGGCAGAGTCTGACTGCATTTGAAGTCCTGTTCTCTTGGACTGGAACCCAAATCTCGCAGTTGGGTTAAATGGCACATTAACCAGATGGCACCTTAATCAAATGGCTCATTAATGCAGATGGAGCCACACTGCGGTCTTTGAGCACCTTCCAAGCAAAAGTTAGTTACACTACTATGCCCCATCAAAAGCCACGGTATAGAACTTTACCCTCAAGTTATTGAAATATCCATGAAAGCAATACATTTAGACAGCAGTAACTGCACATTGCCATAGGAATGTAACCAGATGTCTCAATATGGTTGGCTCTCCCACTGATGTAGTAATGTGAAAAACATTAACCCATGAAGTTCAGCTATACTGTATGGCTGAACCAATATGAAGGGGTAGCATGAACATGACTATACAATATTCTCAAACCACCGAGGTAGAAGTCTTAATTTTTTCAGGCAATGTGAGCATATATTTGTCCCACTTGTTTCTTTACCTAAACTCTCTGTTGCATGATGTTGGGGTGCAGCAATTTATCTATCCGCTATTAATTTCTGGAGAAATAAGGTTTGGTTATTATATCATACAAAAAGTAACCACAGCAAACACATTTGTGTGATTAAATATTGTATTTTAAAAGGTGATTCTTCCTTCCCTGCTAACATCTGTGTGACATCTCCTCCTCACTTAACTCTGAAAAGAGAGTTCAAGAATAGTTCATGAGCTCAGTCAGGGACATGACCCTCTCTATGCAATCCACATCAGCCCAAGCAACTGATGTTTGGGGACTAGGGAAACTATAATTCAAAACTGGAGGAATCAAGCTTGGCTTCAACTAATTTATTAGGATGCACCTGATAATAGAACTTAAATTTTTGAGAAAGACAGGTTGAAAAAGTGCTATGAATAAAACTTAATAGACTGATTGATTTGTCATTTTTGCCTTAGCATGCTGTCTACTTCACTTAAATATCCTAAAAGCCTGGAAGCTAAGCAGGCTCAGACTGCCTGGTGATTAGACAGGATACTGCAAGCTTCTGTAGGCTATATTTCAGAGGAAGAAAATGCCAAAACCACCCTGATTATTTCTTCTCCAAGAAAACCCTATCAAATTCTGAGGATGGCTATCAACTGACAGGAAATGTAAAGGGATATACATATGTATTATTTCTCCATAGTGATAGTCAACCTCAAGAACAAAGTTAGAATTATGTCTAACAATCACCTGGTACTTAATAAAATATAACACAAAAAGACCCAGAACTTTCTACCAAATAAGCTAATCTTTTTGTATTCTTTTTGTATTCTGCATCAAAGTTTTAAATCAAGCCTGTAACTGCGTTACACTGGATGTGGTGGCAAAGCTTCATGAGAAGAACCCTAACATGGCAGGTTTCATGATTATGGGAGCATTGCAACTGTTCAACCCAATGTATAAATGTCTGGCTTGTTTCCAAGAACACTGGGACAATCGGGTTTCATTATTTATGTATTTTGGGATTGTTTTGTTTTGGATTTATTTGCAAAAAAAAAAAAATGCTTGAAAGCTTGGTTTTCATCCAAACTTCATTTCTGCACAGGGAACAATGCAAATACATCACAATGTGCAAATGCATTGTTTTTTATTTTTGTTTTTGTTAGTTTTTTTTTGTAAAAACCTCTCAAAATGAGGAAAAATCTTACAGCAGCTATCCGTTATCTCAACAGGTTAGTGAAATGAAAACTCATTTCTGTTGAAGAGAATGGAAGAGCAAGGAATACTTGCAAGCAATACTGGAAATCAGTCTCGCTTGGCACAATTTAAATTGAATCTCTTTGAGAACTCTCCACAATTTTTGGCAAAATTTGCATCTAGGAAAAAGATTTACAATTTAGAATAGTGTTTTTATAGTACAAAATTCTGCTACATATTCAGAGTTGTCATTTCCAAGCTCAGCCAATCTTAAAGGGCTTGACAGAGAAAATATAGGAGTCAAAATAATTGCTACTGTAATCTCCCATTTATATTTCTGACAGAAGAAATTGTGCAAGACAGAGAATAACTGGTGCACAAGGAAAACATCAGAGCTAAACAACCAGGTTAAGTCCTACCACAAACATGGTGAAATCTTTGTCTTGGGCAGCAATTCAGGAGACTGGGAAAAGTATAAAAATCATTGAAAAATAAGCAAAAACTCACATAATATCACACATTAGGGACAAAACTTTGGAAATTACTACACATTGCATGGAAGAACCAAAATTATAAAGAAATTAATTAAAATCTTCAATAATATGCAGCAATGTACACCCATGGTGGATGGGTAGGAGAGACATATGGCCATGACCCAATACTAACATCCTTATCTTCATCCGTGAAATGTCTAAGGTATCATTTAGAAACCCAGAAAAATACAATAGTAATAGTTAAAATGTTACTGTTGATACTTAAATCTTTTTCACACAACTGTGACTGGATACATCAGTACTATATTAATTTTCACTGAAAAGTGGCCTGGCCTGCACTGTGTGACCTCAATTTATGATGGATTGTGTTGAGGACTGCCATACATCTTGCCTGGGGAAATTGAGGGGCACTAGTTTTGACTTTTCTGGTGAGCGGCATTTAAAAGCTCTGCTTGATCCATGTAACCTTGTTATACTTTATAGAAAACAATAGCACTTATAGAGGGGCCTGACTGAGCCTGAATGAAGTTGGAGCCTACTCACAAAGGCTTACAAGAAGAAGGCTTATGAGATAATGACCTCAGCTGCATGGTTACTTCATTTGGGTGTATGAAACCACCATCTGGGTGATAACATGGCAACATCCAATGTGTTTCATGAATGCATCATCATATAAACAGCTATGGTTATCACAGAAATTTCAGCAACTACTTATAAAACCAGCCACCAAAAGATCTTGATCTATCTGTTTATCTATCTGTCTATCTAAGGCTTCCACACACTTGTATCCTCAGGCAATTCTAGAAATATATGGGAAAAATCACCATCATCCATGAATAATCTATTCATGAAGAGATATGAAGCAGTATGGACATGAATCAACATTTAATGGTGACAGGGAATTACTACCAGACCTCCATTTGGTAGTGCATCATATTTAATCACCACAACTAATATCCAGTTCCATTGTTCATGATAAACATATGTGAGGTGTGTAGTGCTGTATGTGTTGTGATTTAACACAAATCAGTTCAGATGCCGGCTAAAAGAGAGAAACTTAGAGGACACTGACACATCTCCTTATCTCTTGGTAACAAGTAAAACATGATAGTATATAAAAATAAGATGTGGGGATAATCAGATCGAGGAGATGGGTGCAGCAACAGATTAAGCATGATAATCCTTCGCATTTGGTAGAGGATCAAAACTGAATAAAATATTCTACCAGAAAAATGGTTGTAGTAAGAGTGCAATAGAAGGGTATAATTCATTTCAGTTGTTTTGCAATAAAGATATGAAAATTAATCCTATGTTTCTATATATCACTTTACCAATATAGAAATATACACTTGGTGTTAGTTAATAACTCTATAGCTTTCCATAAAATCATTTTCAATTGTCCATGCTGGAACAAAATTTGAGATCCCTGTTCAGCTCCCTCTAGTGGAATTAACCTGAACACCATGGAATTCTACAAAAACATAGGATTAAACTTCGAGTATTTCAAGAAAATTTATTTTTCCTTGTTTTTGATTCAATAAACCCAAGATACAAGACACCCAATAGCCTGGATTTGTGGTAGCATTCACTTGGAGAAGAAAAGTAACATGTAAATTATCAGTGTACTAGAGGAAACAGCTTGTTTGTTCCTTCTTTAAATACAATTGGATAAACAAATTAAGATGACCATAGCATTGTTTACAGTTCAAATTAGAATTACAGTGAAATTTAACCATATAAGCTAAAATACATAAACCAGTAATGACTTTTATTGAAAGCTGACTCGCAGTCCTCTTTGGGATACCCATAACCAAAAAGTCAAGTTAGTGACCTTCAGTCTTGCTTCAAGAACCTAATTTCCCACTTTTCTGGCATAATTTGAGCAGAAAGTCGGTGCTACTGGATGGTCTCATTTAATTCTATTTCAGTTTTCTCTCTGAAACTGCTCACTTCATCAGAATGTTGTTTTTTTTTTCCTTAAAAAATGAAGCTGTTGCTGAGCTGCTGTTTCTTTCCCAGTGTTAAGTCATTTTCTTCCTTTCATATTGGTAGAGAGAGAAAGAGAAGTGTGTCCCCCTCAAAAACAATCTAGTTATATGTGGGGTGGGAAGGAAAGACACAGCCTAAAAGTAGTGAACGACTGCATGGTTTGTCACAAGCATCTATTTGTTCAGCACTGTGAAATAGCAAAGAATTTGGTTGTAATTGAGCTTGGCATTCTGATGAAACTCAGCAAAGTCAAATATAACATTCTCCATTTTCAGAGTTCAATGAAGTGTGCAGTTACCATTTTGAGTATGATCAACAATAATACTGTTCAGCACAAATGGAAATTGTACCCAGAATAGTTACAGGATGTATGTAAAACAAAACTAAGCAGAGCAGAAGCCATGGAAACAATTGCAACAGTAGACTGGAATGTAATTATTGACTGGTTTGTGTGTGTGTCTGCATGCATAACACTAAAGATGGATGAAGCAATCTGTTTCATTTCCTTTAATGTTCATGTTTCCCAAGCACAATCCTAGTTTGCATAAATCTAGTTTTGTTAGAACTGACTTGAAAATGTATATGCATTTTCATGCAGATCTTTGTATGATGAAAATCTGAAGACATTTTTCTCAACATTATTTTACCAAAGTATTCAAAAATTCAGAAGACTGCAATAACCAACAGATAATCTTGGGGGGGGGGAGGGGGGGAGCAAACAGTTTTTGCCAACAATCAAAACTTCCTGTTTTGCACCAGTTTCATCTTTCAGATGAATAACAAAGATTTGACTCCTGTTGAATCTCATGATGATGAAATCAACTGAGAGCAATTACTGATTCATCCAAATGGACAGCGGAAGACCTGGCTATACACACTGCTATCTCTAGCCATTTTAGCACCAGCCTTTCTTACACAAGCTAACCACCTATACTGACTGTGAAATCCAGCAACAGTTTGCCACAAAGCAGTCCTATTTAGTATAAAGGGCTGGAGTTTCATAAAAATACATTTGCGGCTCTTTACTTTCAGTAGGGTTCAATGATGCCCCTTGTTGCTGGCTTGTGTCCAGAAAGTTCAAGGTTACTCATTCCATGTTGACAGTGAGGAGACAGATTTCATATGTTAATACACTTACTATTCTATTTCTTAAAACTTTTTTTAGACTTTGAGAGAACACCAGATTTTACTGAAATGCATCTAAAATGCTTAAATTCCAGAATAAACATACTGCTTATTTAGAATAGAATTTCACACTATTTGCATTTTGTTTAGGAAGGAAAAGTGAACATTACAATTGAAGTAGGTATATTCCTCCTGTCACCATGAACTTATAACTAATTTTCAAAGGATGCAGATTTTGGGATTTTAGTGTGCGTGCTTCACTTAAAATGGATGTGATACAAGAATGCGAGTAGGTTAAAAGAATACAGTAAAATTCAGAGTTCGATGGTAGTAAACTGGAATCTAATCCATGAACTATGATAAAGGTAAAACATTTTAATAAGAAAAAACCCTCCCCATTGCAAAGAGCACCAGCACTCCTCTCTCAAATGTGCTGCCAGTTAAGAGATGGCAATGCAAATAGAAAGTCCAGGTTTTGGTTCACAATTCAGATTCACGAAGCACAAACAACAGAGTCATTCTATAGTATAGCAGTTAACTCTTCCCTAAGTGGACCTTGCCAAATAATTCCTGTATATTCCTGTCTAGTGTGGAGGATTTTGTGTTATAACTCCTAACACAAAATCCTCCACACTAGACAGGAATACCATGCCTTTAAAGAGAAATTAGTTTGACTAACACCTCAAAGAAAGGCACTCCAGGTGCAAATAGCCATTTGTTTCATATGTCCTTTGTGGATTTGACAGCTAGAAAAGAGAAAGAGGGCAGCAAAGAAAGGACTTTCCCCTCCTTTCTTCCATTTCTTTCCACACAGGCACACACCTAAGTTACGTCTGGAAATAGCCTCACTGAACTAGAATAGCTCACCATTTCAACAGGACATTGATTCTTCTCCTGTGCAAGCTCCCTGATTATGGGAAAGAAGCATGACAGTCACAGATAATGTAGCAAATAATATTAAGACTCTTGTATTCTATATCCTCATTCCCAGATCATGCAAATTACCATAAGTTTTTAGGAGCATTATAAGTCCATAGGTGTAATCATTACACAACTAATGAAAAACAAGAGAATTCAAGAATCCACCTGACATGTCAGATTCTTTTAGTTTGGGTTTTCTGTGAAAGAGAGCTTGATTCCTAAACTGTAGGATTTTAATGACAGAAACTCAAAGCCTCGGCTTATTATTATATCTTACAGATGAACTAATCTACTCAATGAGTTTGCCATGGCAAAGGTTCTTGATACATAGATTAAATGTCTTTTCAATCTCCACTGTTTCACCTGGCAATCTCACCTCTCATCAAAGTGGATATAATACCCATTCATTCGGAATGCCATTTTAGTTCCCAGTTAATAGAACAATGACCTTCTCTACTCAGCGGTATTATTATTTTCAAGGCAGATGAATATCACTGTACCCAGACACTCAGTTTGCTATTTAGTTAAAAATTTCTGTGGCCCTGATGAGATGCTGTTCCACTATTATACCATCCCTGAATAGATATTCCCCTTTTCTTTTCCATACAGCGGAAAAGTGTTCACAGTAGATTTCTAAATACATAACTATCACGGTCCACACAATTACAGTTTTCATCTTGTACATTAGTAGCTTCCTAACATTTCTGTATTAGAAATAAAGGTAAATACATACACACAAAGAAAAACAATGTGACTATGTTGAATAAAAATATCTATGAGATGTATGCTGAACAGTGCAACCATAATTTTCTTGTAATCATTTTTAATATAACCATTTGCACTGTATTTCTTTCATTCCCTTTTAACAACTGAGAGGATGGTATATGGCACTGGTTCCCAACCTGTGCTCTCTGGCCACTCCAGAAAAATAATATATATATATACATGGAAATTAAAGAATAAGAAACATATGTTATTTCAGGTTATGTCTTAATGTAGGCCTACTGTTGCACTACAGTACACTCTTAAGACTTCAACTCAAGGAAGTTTGCCAGGGACTCTATGGTTGGAAGGTATCAAGGAAAAAGATGGCTTTGTGTACATTTTTTCTGATCCAGGTACTAAACAGACAATACAATTTATTGACAAATATAATTCACCTCTAAATATGGGAAGCATTCTATTGATTCAACATCTTAACTTAGTCAGACACACTGACTTCACTGCCATGAAACTGGATATTCCTTTCACCCCACAATGCTAGTAATATATTGTTTCAGAGCAAAATGAGAAGGGGGAAAAACCACTAGAGCTTAATGTGAACTAAAGTAACCCAGATCTTGTGATTGCACACACTTGTTCTTTCTGGCATAAAAGACATCTTAGCTAAAAAGCTCAGCCAGGCTTTCACTGTTCTGAGCAATTTTTCAGGTGCAGTCATGCACAACTGGTAATGTTAGTCTGCCACAGGAACAAAAGATTTCCCATTATCTTGGGCCCAAAGATCAATATTTCACTAATGTTTCATCCCTTGCAACTAAATGTTGATTAAAACATAAGAAATGTACAATTCCTTTGTATTTCTTAACCTCCCCAAAAACAAGCGTTGTGGCTTTCTTTTCTCTCTTGTCCCTGCCCCACATGTTCTGCTCCTCATTTTCTGCCCTGCCAACACATGTAGGATTTCTGGCTAATTGCACACAATGTCCTTCTCAGAGACTACCTCAAAAATAAAACTATGGCTTAGACAGTTATCTTATAATCACAACCAGGTGAAGAAATTGATGTTACTCAAGGATGTAGCTGACACACAAAACTTCTAATCCAACTCTCAGTGAGCATAACAAAACTGAGGCAGAAGAATCTGTGCATGTAGGCAACAGAGGGATGGAAAGAATAATACAGACAGATATGGGAATTGGATATCCTGAACAGATAGCTTCTTTTGTGCCCAGGACTGAACTTGAGCAGAATCTATTATCAGTCTCAGAACAAGTAGGCAAGTCTACTTTCTACCAAGTGACACTATCAGAAAGTATCTGTACCACAAAATCAGAATAGTTTCGTATTACTTGAATTGTGGAGCCCCCGGTGGCACAGTGGGTTAAACCCCTGTGCTGGCAGGACTGAAGACCAACAGATTGCAGACTCGAATTCAGGGAGAGCACGGATGAGCTCCCTCTGTCAGCTCCGGCTCCCAATGTGGGGACATGAGAGAAGCCTCCCAAAAGGGTGGTAAAACATCAAAAACATCTGGGCGTCCCCAGGGCAATATCCTTGCAGATGACCAATTCTCTCACACCAGAAGCTACTTGCAGTTTCTCAAGTCACTCCTGACACGACAAAAAAAAACTTAAATTGTCATGTTGCAGTCAAACTACAAATCCCAAGATTCCATAGGATGGAACCATGGCAGTTTAACTAGTATCAAAATACCTTTAACTGGGTATTCCTGATGTATTCTAATTGTCTGGTCTGACAAAAAGACTTTTTCCTATACATTCTATGGGGTTTATTTTTGCCCAGTTTTGATTTATAGCAATTTTTTGGAACCATGAGAGGAAGGGCCCTACCACACAGCCCTATATCCCTGAATACCAAGGCAGAAAATCCCAAATTACCTGAGTGTGGACTCAGACAATCCAGCTCAAAGCAGATATTGTGGGATTTCCTGTCTTTATATTTTGGGATATAAGGCTGTGTGGAAGGGCTCAAAATATTTCATATCACCTACTTCCTAATCCTTTTTAAAAACTAAATCATCAGTAATTTTTATAGTGTCAGAAGTAACCTGAGAAACTGGAACTTGATGCATTCTTCAGACAAATATGGAAAGTGTGTGTTGAAGTTGTCATGCTGGCCTGAAATTCTCTCAGCAGTTTTTGTTGTTAAAATATATTTATAATATTAAAAGGAACGTTGTGGCAGTGGAAAGTTTCCATAATAATGCACCTATCTATCCACCTATTGAATCTCTTTGTTTATAACACAGACATCAATTAGAATCTTTGAAAACCATTTTCTTTGAAAACCTAATCTTCTTAGATTCTTTCCATTTTAGCATATATTTTCAAATGTGAAACTACTATAGTTACATTTATTGGTATTTCATCCTTACTAAGTATTTTCAGAGAAAATTTCTTTGTGACAAGACATGCATACAGTACATACATGTGACAAGAAATAATGCCTTGATGTACTGTAGTATTTTGTTTGAAGAAATCATCAACAGCTATGATGTTTTCCACTTTGTACATTGCTATAAACCTAATCTTTCTAATAAATGGAATTCTAACGTATAGTGGAAATCTGAGAAACAATCTTACAAGGATTATGTCAGAATCAATAGGAGATGAACACCACTGTTTGAATCCATGTTGTCTGCTAGCAGCATACATAACCTTGCAAAGTGAGCTAAACCGATGCATTTTACAGCTTGTGAGTGTTTTATTCTCTGTGGATTATTGAAAATATACTTTCGTATTGCTGCTCTTTTACTCACAGATAATGTCTTCTCAATATATTTCATGTCTCCTCATTATATTTAGGGCTCTTACAGAATCTAATCAAAATATCAATGGGAACTCTGAAGGCTAATTTTGAGTTGAGACAGATCCAGAAATGGCATTGTTCTGTGTTTATTTTGTCTATTCTTATATTTCAGGCATACAGAGGGCAATCAGCTGATGCAATATCTTCGATTTGACCTACCAAACCGATTTTCAGCATTCTTCTAAAAGGATTAAATATTGCAAACTCTGGGCAATATGCTGTGTATTGCGAAGGATGTATGAGCCTAATATTCATGTATACCATGACAACAAAACTTTGTTTACCATGCAATTATGTATTATTAAGCACAATGGAAAAGTCTGCAATGAGTCTGAACAGCAATTAATATTTCTTTTTGTAGTTTTTCTTAAAGAAAAGGATACACAAATCTGATTCTTCTCTAGCACAAGAGGGAGTATTCTGTTTTGGAAGACGACTAAGCTCTATCCTGCAACAACCTCAAATTACAAGATGGATGAGGAATCTGAGAACGATACTCAATTTCATAGATACTCTGTCAGGTCCCATTCTGATAGCAGACATGGCTGAAGGCAAGAAGATTGGATCAGAAGTACTCCCATATTTTACCTTAGAAGTATTACAGTAGTTTATCAGCCAGAACATCTTCACATGATAGTGCCATGACGAAGGGGCTTTGGTCATGTGCAGAAATCCAAGAGGCATCCCACAAAAGCTGGGTTTGGTTCCAAGATTTGTTTCCCATCCCTCCTTTGACACATTTGTTCAACCCCTGCAGAGCCAACCTTAATTGTATTGTGCCATTTTTGCTGTGAGCTGCCTAGAGTGACTATATCATGAAAAAGGCTGGATAAAGAGAAAGTAAAGGAATTTTTAAAAACTCTGAGATTAATCCAATAAGTTTTTTGCTGTGCAATGTCCACACTTGCGAATATATGCTTCTACCCATTAATTGTGTAGCAGCAGTAAACCCTCTCTTTGTTACAAAGTGCATCCAAAACCTGCTGTGAAGTGAAATTGATATCCAACTTTTCTGTCTTCTACAATGCATAAAAACCCTTATACACAAAAGACTAAACAGCAACACCTAGTGAGAAAATATAATATTGCCCTCTTAAATTAAGAAACAACCTATTACCTATATTCAATTGCTAATTCTAAATCAAGGAGACTGCTGAATCAACTCTTGAATGGAAAGTCAAGAATACTAGTATAAATCCAATTGATTCAATGGCTCTAGTGAGCTGGGATTAGCAAATACACTTTTGTTTTGGCAATAGAGAACTATTACAAGAAAAAGAAAAAAAGTAACTCTCTCCAAAATATTTGAAGGTTTCTTTTCTTACACAACTATGACATAATTATAGCACTTCAATGTCATTTATTTATTTATTTATTTCGAGCATTTGTATCCCATCCTTCTCAACCTCTGAGGGGAGACTCAGGGTGGCTCATTGCAATTCCCATGATGAATTCTGGGATTTGTAGTTTGATGAGGCAGTAGACCTCTTTGCAGAAAATTCTAAGCATTCCATGAAATTACAAATCACAGTATTCCATAGGATGAAACTATGACCATTAAAGTGGTAACAAAGTACTGTAATTTTGTAGAGACCTGAGTTGAAAATCAGAGTGTGGAAGTTACATTACATATCACTCAGAAATAGTAATAATAGGCTCCTCCAGATATTAAATTTAAGACTTTCAGAATTTTTACCATTGTCTATGCTGGGGTTGGTTATGTTCTTGTTTGTTTAAATATAACAATCAAGATTTAGTTTTTCTCTCTGTTTTTTTAACTTTCCAAGCTCTGGATAGCATCACACAATTATACATGTGCTTGAGAGAAATACAGTGTTGACAGAATCCACATTCAACTGTGTACCCAAACTTTGTTCTTGCTTTGCACATACTACTTTTTTCTTTCAAGCAGAAAGCAAGTCATCCTGAACTGGACATAAGGAAGGCTGCTATAATTGTCCACACCAGTGGAACAGCAATGTGTCCATTGAAAATTAAGCCTGACAGATTACCACAGCGTCTCTATTCATCAGATCATGCCTACAGCAAATCTGGAAATGCCTAAGGTGAAATATCTTTAAAATGGCAAGGGAAACCAAGAGTGTTTTATAGGATGAGTAAAATTCCTCAGGGGTGTACTTTGCTTTCCTACTAAATACAGTTCCATCTAGCTGCCGTTTTCAGAGATCCTGACTGGGCTTGTCAGGCTTCTGTTTAAAAACGTATTAGAATTGTCAAGAAGTCGGATTCAAAAAAAGAATGATAGTTGGCTACTTTTTAGGGTTCTGTTATGTTTAATGGAAGTTTTTAAAGAGTTCTTTGTACATGCTTAACTTGTTCGCAAGTGCTTGCTGATTCAAACAAGCAAACAAACAAAAAGGCCTAACACAAAAGGCAGCTGTCAAAGAGGATTACAGAATAATTACCCATTATATTTGCATTCATAATTACATATGTATGATCTGATATGTTTTTTGTCTTTGTCTAGCTTTGTCAAACATCTGCTTAGAATTTGGTAGCTGCACCGAAGGACACCAACTTCTGCTACAAGAAATATTGTATTCTGTGGCCTTCCTAGATGAAGAAAAAATACAAATTTTATTATCTTCTGGTAGTTATAGAGGAGGCAAACAACTACAATGGGCAGCAAAGTCAACCTTCACACTTTTAATAGCTTGATTCTAACTGGCAAAGGTGACCTAGGGCCAGCTGATCTGAAATTAGGCCAGCAAAAGCTGTGCTGAATGCAGCTCCATTCCTATGTACACAAAGTGATAACCCCTACTGTCAATATAGGTTCTGCTGCCTCCTTTTAGTAAGGGCACTTCAGGTCAGTGTGGATCTGCCTGCAGGCTCCTACAGGTCAGACTGCAGGCTCCTATAACACCGATACCAGTGCTACAGTTTAATCCAACCAAAAACACTTGATACGGCTACACTATAGGTTAAAAAAACACAGGTAAAAGTCCACATCCTGCAGCAGGATATGGGTTTTCCCCTGTGTTTGGGCAGCGCAAACACCTATTCTCAAATTCCTATGTGGAATCAGAAGTGAGTATCATGACAGGTATCCTGGGCTCCGGCAGCCTGGAGATGTGGGTCCTCTGTCTCTTTTTGCCCTCTCCCACCCCCTATTTTCCCCTAAAAATTAAAGAAAATACAGACTCACCAGGTGACTAACAAGGGGCCTAAAGAGGAGTAAGCAACATAAAGGAATGTTGGAATGTAACCAAGTCTACTATTTTGTATGGTAGTCATGCTTCTAACTTAGATCTGGCCCCAAAAAGCAAAAGCAAATTGCCATTCCAAAACAAAATGGCAGTATGATTCATCCCTTAACTGTGCTTTCTCTCATTAAAAAAAAAAAAAAACATGGGTCTAATCCCACAGGGTTTCTGTCCCTATTCAAGAGTAATGTGTGCTTCACTGCAACTTATTATGTTAAATATATGTTCTCCAGAATGGGTCCATGCTCAAAACAGCATACAGGTGGGAGTGTTTATATATTTGCCCAAGACAGATTTTTTTTTAAAGCAACAATGAAAAAGTTGTCTCCTCATGACAAGCAACAGTACCAGCACAACCCAGGACTCTATGTATATTTTCCTTCTATAAATACAATATGCAAGTGAGCATTTGTGATAAGGTGCTAACGCAACTTAAATGGGGACAGGTGACAAGATACAAATTAAGAGATCCTGCTACAATTTTTTAAAAAACTGCAGAATAAGTATCTTTCTGTAGAACATTGACAAGACAAAAGGATTTCTCTATTGTAAAAGAATGTTAATGGAAGTCATTTAGGTAACTAAATCATCTTATTGTCAGCAGAATTCAACCCAGAAAGGAACAATTTGCCTCTAGAATGAATAAGACTCAGCTATCCGCAATTTTCACATTATTTTTGTTATGTACGTTAATGGCATTCAAAAGCTAAATCCAAAATTAGCCCTTGCTATGGCAGACCTAGTTAAAGAAAATGGATTTATGTGAACTGTGATGAGAAGCTCCATTTATTTCAATGGCTTTTCTCTAGGCCAGGCCTGCACGTCCTGCGGCCCTCCAGGTGTTTGGGCCTCCAACTCCCAGAAGCCTTAGCCAGCTTGTCCGATGGTCAGGATTGCTGGAAGTTGGAGGTCCAAACGCCAGAAGGACTACAGGTTGTGCAGGCCTGCTCTGGGCTGAACTAATGTTGGATTTCATGTCCCACACCCAAAGAACTACAGTGAGAGGCAAGTCAAGAATCTAGACTTAACTCCAAAGGCTAATCACCATTATCTTTTATTGTGTCTTTCTTAAGATTTCTACATCTTAAGCGTTTCTTTTACAGAGTCTTTTTAACTCATTATACAGCCAACAAAACCAAACTCCAGATTTTGAACAAGTGCACAAAATAATACAGATGAAGAATTACAGTCCCTTTAGGGACTTTGATAATCATTACTTGTGTGAGGCATACATTATGTTTTTAGCTACACAGGTAGAATCATACGTATGAATTTACTGTCTTGTACTACCACTGTATTGGAACATGAATTCAAAGACATTGTTGTGGTAGTCGAAATATCATCAGTATGCAAAGGAAACTTGTAATATACTTTAAAGACTAAGGTACTATAAAATCCATTTACATACACTGCAACTTGTAATCAGCTTTCATAATGTTTACTTTGGCAGTCAGTGGAAAATATCATGCTATTTGGTGGGCTATACATTGTTTTGATGAGTAATTCTTAAGATAACATCTTCCAACCAGGACTGCTCTAAGAATCATTCAGGTAAGATTTTAAAAAATGTGGAGGTCTGCAAAGGTCAAGCAAAAATTGAGATCCTCGGTGTACAAATGCTTAGCCCCTCTAATGAATTATTGTTTTGAGAAGCCACAGTAGCTTAATAGCATGTAAAATTGCCAGCATGAGTCAAAAGGTGCAATTGTTCTGACCTCTGCCACTTCCTCTCTGGAGGGAAAACTCAGGGGACAGGCAGAAATACTATTGTATTACATCCAATACTAGATAAGCCTCAATCTTGTTGTTCTACATACTCAGTCAATTCAGAATCAGGGTATAGCACTCTTGTGTGTTATATAATTGGATTTTTCTGCAGTTCTGCTAAATATTTAATTCTGAGATCGTGGCTCAGAGCAGCTTCAAAATAACCTTGTAATCTCCCTCCTTGAAGGTTATGAGAAGTGTTTAAATTCCTCAACACGTAGCTATGCTATTTACATGCAGCCCTAAAACCTCTCCAACTTTTTCAGTCTGTAAGCACAGCATGAAAATGGAATCTGATGAAGATCATCAAAGTAACAAAGAGGGAAACATAACAGCAGAAAGGTCATCTGGAAAGCATACTATGCTTCATTGTCTCAACCATGCATGCTTTTCTCAGAATAATGAAAGATTAAAATTGACATTCACTATTGATTATAGAGGTATTCAAAGTATCAAAGAGGTAGTATCAGACACTGCACATTTATTTCTAGAATGGAGAGTGGCCCATTCTATTTATGATTAATCTGAAATAATAACAGCTAACATACCAAAAGAAATAAACTTGCCAAATCCCATGACTACCAGTCTGAAAACATATCATAGAATCATGGAGTTAGAAGAGACCTCATTGGCCATCCAGTCCAACCCCTTGCCAAGAAGCAGGAATATTGCATTCAAATCACCCCTGACAGATGGCCATCCAGCCTCTGTTTAAAAGCTTCCAAGGAAGGAGCCTCCACCACACTCCGGGGCAGAGATTTCCACTGCTGAACAATTCTCACAGTCAGGAAGTTCTTCCTCATGTTCAGATGGAATCTCCTTTCTTGTAGTTTGAAGCCATTGTTCCTTGTCCTAGTCTCTATGGAAGCAGTAAACAACCTTGCTCCCTCCTTCCTGTGGCTTCCTCTCACATATTTATACATGGCTATCATATCTAAGGAGCAATACTAAAAGAATGTAATGTACAGGTGGTCTTTTCATCCCTCCTCCCTGTTGTAAGACACGGACCCACAAGAGCCAGAAAAATAGTACAGGTCAATGACTGGCTTAGAAAATGGTGTCAGGAGGAACGCTTTGGCTTCCTCGACCATGGCCTGCTATTCCAGGAGGATGGCCTACTGGCAAGGGATGGGGTGCATCTCACACAAGTAGGAAAACACTTTTTTGCTCACAGACTCGCAAACCTCATTAGACGCACTTTAAACTAGGTCCACCGGGGGAGGGGGACAACAGCCTTGCGAACGCTACTTTACCCATAATGTCTGGGAATCGCCAGAAGGCTAAACGGAGGGCTGCACAAACACAACAAGGACCACGTACCAAAAGCACAATAATCCCAATTAAACAGCTCAAGGGAAGATCCCAGGGGCTCACATGTCTTTACACTAATGCACAGAGCATGGGAAATAAACAAGACGAACTCCAGCTTCTAGCACAACACCACAAATATGATATCATAGCCATCACTGAAACCTGGTGGGATGACTCCTATCGCTGGAATGTAGATATCGAGGGGTATAACCTCTTTCACAGAAACCGAACAAAGGGGAGAGGAGGCGGAGTAGCCTTATATGTCAAAAACTCTTATGCTGCAGAAGAAATTCAAGACAGCAATCTGGGAAACCAGCTTGAAATCATCTGGATAAGAATCAAGGGAACTGGGACTCAAAAAGATGTCGTTGTAGGCATCTACTACAGACCCCCAAGCCAGGAGGAAGATCTTGATGAAGTCTTCTGCCAACAGTTGACCAAACAGGCACAGAAAAGAGATGTAGTAGTCATGGGCGATTTCAACTATCCCGATATTTGCTGGAAAACAAACTCGGCCAAGAGTACAAGGTCCAACAAATTTCTCGCTTGCCTTGCAGACAATTTCATGGTCCAGAAGGTAGAAGAGGCAACAAGGGGATTGGCTACTCTTGATCTCATCCTAACAAATGTGGAGGACCTGATCGATGCGGTCGAAGTGGTAGGATCCTTAGGGGCAAGTGACCATGTGCTCCTGCAATTTGAGGTACAAAGGAAGGCCGAAACTAAGACAAGTCAAACCCGCATTTTGGACTTTAGGAGAGCTGATTTCCAAAAAATGAAGGAAACGCTGAGCAGCATTCCGTGGACACAGATACTAAAAGACAAGGGAGCTACGGATGGATGGGAACTTCTCAAGAGTGAAATACTCAAGGCGCAATTGCAAACCGTGCCAACAAAGAGAAAAAATAGGACAAGTGCAAAGAGGCCAGAATGGATGTCCAAAGAACTTCTAACTGTGCTAAGACACAAAAGAGACATGCACAAGAAGTGGAAAAAGGGAGAAATCACCAAAGAAGAATTCAAACAAATAGCCAACACCTGTAGGGAAAAGGTCCGCAAAGCTAAAGCAAAAAACGAGCTCAGACTTGCCAGGGACATTAAAAACAATAAAAAGGGCTTCTATTCTTATGTCAGTAGAAAAAGGAAAAACAAGGAGGCGATAGGACCTCTTCGAGGAGAAGATGGGGCAATGCTGACAGGGGATAGGGAAAAGGCAGAACTACTTAATGCCTTCTTTGCCTCGGTCTTCTCACAAAAAGAGAGTCTTCAACCTCAGCAAGATGGAGTGGATGAGGGATTGGAGGACATCCAACCCCAAATTGGGAAAGAAGTCGTCCAGGAATACCTGGCCGCTCTTAATGAGTTCAAGTCCCCAGGGCCAGATCAACTACACCCAAGAGTACTGAAGGAACTAGCGGAAGTCATTTCGGAACCATTGGCAACCATCTTTGAGAGTTCTTGGAGAACGGGAGAAGTTCCAGCAGATTGGAGGAGGGCCAATGTGGTCCCAATCTTCAAGAAGGGAAAAAAGGATGACCCAAACAACTACCGTCCGGTCAGCCTCACGTCGATACCAGGCAAGATTCTGGAAAAGATTGTTAAGGAAGCGGTCTGCAAACACTTAGAAACAAATGCAGTCATCGCTAATAGTCAACATGGATTTATCAAAAACAAGTCATGCCAGACTAATCTGATCTCTTTCTTCGATAGAGCTACAAGCTGGGTAGATGCGGGGAATGCCGTGGATGTAGCGTACCTGGATTTCAGTAAGGCCTTCGACAAGGTCCCCCATGACCTTCTGGCAAGGAAACTAGTCCAATGTGGGCTAGGCAAAACTACGGTGAGGTGGATCTGTAATTGGTTAAGTGGACGAACACAGAGAGTGCTCACTAATGCTTCCTCTTCATCTTGGAAAGAAGTGACGAGCGGAGTGCCGCAGGGTTCCGTCCTGGGCCCGGTCCTGTTCAACATCTTTATTAATGACTTAGATGAAGGGCTAGAAGGCATGATCATCAAGTTTGCAGACGACACCAAATTGGGAGGGATAGCCAATAGTCCAGAGGACAGGAGCAGAATTCAAAACGATCTTGACAGATTAGAGAGATGGGCCAAAACTAACAAAATGAAGTTCAACAGTGACAAATGCAAGATACTCCACTTTGGCAGAAAAAATGAGATGCAAAGATACAGAATGGGGGACGCCTGGCTCGAGAGCAGTACGTGTGAAAAAGATCTTGGAGTCCTCGTGGACAACAAGTTAAACATGAGCCAACAATGTGATGTGGCGGCAAAAAAAGCCAATGGGATTTTGGCCTGCATCAATAGGAGCATAGTGTCTAGATCTAAGGAAGTAATGCTACCCCTCTATTCTGCTTTGGTTAGACCACATCTGGAATATTGTGTCCAATTCTGGGCACCACAATTCAAGAGAGATATTGACAAGCTGGAAAGTGTCCAGAGGAGGGCGACTAAAATGATCAAGGGTCTGGAGAACAAGCCCTATGAGGAGCGGCTTAGGGAACTGGGCATGTTTAGCCTGAAGAAGAGAAGGCTGAGAGGAGATATGATAGCCATGTATAAATATGTGAGAGGAAGCCACAGGGAGGAGGGAGCAAGCTTGTTTTCTGCTTCCTTGGAGACTAGGACACGGAACAATGGCTTCAAACTACAAGAAAGGAGATTCCATCTGAACATTAGGAAGAACTTCCTGACTGTGAGAGCCGTTCAGCAGTGGAACTCTCTGCCCCGGAGTGTGGTGGAGGCTCCTTCCTTGGAAGCTTTTAAACAGAGGCTGGATGGCCATCTGTCAGGGGTGATTTGAATGCAATATTCCTGCTTCTTGGCAGGGGGTTGGACTGGATGGCCCATGAGGTCTCTTCCAACTCTTTGATTCTATGATTCTATGATTCTATGATCTCCTCTCATCCTTCTCTTCTTCAGGCTAAACATGCCCAGCTCCTTAAGCTGCTCCTCATAGGGCTTGTTCTCCAGACCCTTGATCATTTTAGTCGCCCTCTTCTGGACACATTCCAGCTTGTCAATATCTCTCTTGAATTGTTGTGCCCAGAATTGGACACAATATTCCAAGCGTGGTCTAACCAAAGCAGAATAGAGGGGTAGCATTACTTCCCTAGACCTAGACACTATGCTCCTATTGATGCAGGCCAAAATGTAATTGGCTTTTTTTGCCGCCACATCACATTGTTGGCTCATATTCTATTAAAGTTTTACATTTGCTGTTCTGTTCTACCCCACAGTGTGGCCCAGTAAAAAGTCCTATTTTGAATAATTTTTTTGTATGAGAAGTATCAAACTCCCAGAACAATCTAGTGTGTGTGTGTGTGTGTGTGTGTGTGTAGGTAGCCTGGTGACAGACAATTTGCCAGGGGAAAAGGTTTAACAAGAGCAGTAGACTGATGGGTTTCAGGTAGCACCTCAGAATCAACAGTTTTCAGAGATCACTGTGTATCCCCCCCAGTTTCTGAGCAGAGATCACCTTCCAATGTAGACTCACAGTGTTCTAACAATAAGTCTGAATGAGTTCATTGAGACTTACTCTCAGGTTAATGTGTAGAAGAATGCAGTCATCCCTATATTCATGTATGACTAATGGCAACAGCTTTCTACACTGAATGCAGCTTAAGATTTTATAATTCTATCAACAAGAGATGTCATGCTTTCTTTCTCTGAAACTATTTTTAACAGACTACTTTCCCCTGAGGAAAATACATTAAGCTCTAAGATTGTGACAATATTTTTCATATTCTTTCCACATAACTCAACCTATTGCCCTTCATCAAGACTGCAAGCTCTAGCAGCACTCAAAAGCAATTCAGTTTTCCTCGATATCAATAAGGATATTTCACAGAAGCAGTTATGTGAGTACAAGTACAGAAAATGAAAAAATGTGTTGGGAAAAATGAAGAAATGTATTACCCCATGGCAGGCAAACATTTTCCTTTTCTTTCCTACTCAGTCATTCCATTCTCAAGAAAACTGGAAAACAAATGTGGAATCCAGAAGCTCAGAAACATCATTCTCTAACAACTGACTCCAAAGGCACCTTGAAAAGAGCATGCACAGAACTCAAAGCAAGAAAACCAGAGATGCACAACTCTTCAAGGAAGCAATTCTTCCAGTCTTATCAATATGCCATATTGTGATTGGCAGCTGTTGAAAATATGTCATTAGGGAAGTATAATCATCATAGGTTTTAGAGAGAAATTCAAAGGGACTATCTAAGATTCAAAACAACCATGAAAGAGAGTCAGGACCTTGGTCAGCTCCTTCAAAGTTCTAAGGGGGAACCAGAGGAAAGTAAACATGTTACTGACTAGGACACTACTAGCTGCTAAGACTGTGAGTTCAGGGGTGCTATTTTTTTATGTGGATTATTTTGCTTCTGGTACTTTCCATTACCACTTCCAGCTGGGGGAATACAAATACTTTTAAAGCTGTGATGGAAAAAAAAGAAAGTGAGGAAGAGAGTACCAAAATAGGCAGTGCTAGGCCAGCCACTTTGCACCTTAGCACTGTGTTACTCAATTGAAGCATCAGGACAGAGTTAGGAGGTATAGGTGTGTGCGTGTGGGTGGGTGTGTGGATGGATGGATAGATAGACAAATAGAATAAGGTGATGCCCTATTGGCATCTTGGGTCATTTATTCACTCTACCTACTTGCAGCAATGGTATTACAGCACAGCAAGAAAAAGGTACCCACAATGATTCAAAGCAGTAAGTGACTTAGGTACTAGAACCAGATGTCAATTGAGTTTTGCACATGTTAATTAAATGTGATTAATTAATCAAAAGACATGTTGTTACTTAATTAAACATACACAATGAATTCACAACTCTAGTTCTTTCTAAATTGATTTACTGTTTTCTTCAGCATTCTTGAGTTCTTATGATGTTAAGCTGCCATGATGTTCTGTCTTCCATATGCTTACTAAAGAAAAAGGATCCCTTTCCTTTCCATTTGACCACCCTTGGTAAAATGCTTATTTTTCCATGGGACAAACTTTTCTGAGTCAAATACATTTTCATCCTAGTGCTAAGGGAAGTCAACTTCCTGCAGACTAATTATATGGATTTGTAACTTATAGGTAAGTCTCAGTGTACATTATCTGATTTACAAAATTTCAATGGTAAAACACTTCTCAAGAAAAAAGAATAAATGCCTGCCTGCCTACAACATGTTGCCCTCTCACAATGACTGTGCCATTGAGAAAGGCAAAACAATGAGGAAGGTAAGGTGAATTAGAGCCCTACATGTGACAGACTGGGTGCTCTGGGTGTCTTTTAGCTGCTTAGGATGCAGGAGTAGAGAGAGAGGGGGAGGGGGCACAACTGAAGTCCTAGCATTGCCAGAAAGAAGGATTTGCTTTTGGCAGCTTAGAATAAATGGTGAGTTTAGAGGGAAATGGAATCTTGGAAATTTTGGAGTAGCTGTTTCAGTGAGAGAGTCATCAAACAGATAACAGAAACAATATCAAAAGTTATAATTCGACTAATCTGGCTGTAGTAAAATGATGCAGAACCTTGCAGCATCTTAAACAAAGGGTCAACATGTGCATTGGATGATAACGTTGCATAGAAAGCAAGGGTTATTGCTAACTACTTATATGGCAAATTGGAAAACTAGCCCTCAAAAGATGTGAAAACAGGCAGAATAAGACAGAATGGCATTCCAATTCCATAGCTTAGAAGTACCTTCCATGTATCTGATAACTAATCCTGGGGACAATAAACTGATCAAGAAGATTTTCCCATTGTATATGTGCTTATTGCAAGATCCACCACTGTAAAAGGGTACATTTAAATGATTCAAGTGTTTCAAGCCTAAAGCTGTTGAATGAAAAGACATCTCTTTCCTAGCATCATAATGCTAGGGATTCTTCCTTCACCCCAAAATGCAATTCTTCTCTTCCTTGCTACCCCATGGTAGCATGAAGATCATCTCTGGAGCAGTGATATTCTTAGATTTAAATTTCTTCAATTCAATCATCAGATGAGTATGATTTTTAAAGTAAAGGATCAGGAGGCAGTCTGGAGTTTCAGAGCTTAGCATAATTATTTCATGAAGGTTACCTTGCAACCTTCCAAGGTAGGTCAATTACACCATAGATAAAACTGAGAAGAGTTCTCCCAAGGCTACCTACTTCACTCCTTCTATGAATACTTTAAAAACTTAGTCTGAATCACGGGGGAGGCTCTCACACTCTTGTGTGTATTTTTCCATCAAAAAGAAAGACCAAGGAAAATAAAGACAGAGAAAGAGAGATGTTTAGGGCTCTTGATGGAATTCGTGACTCAGTAGAGAAATTTCATGAGGGGAGAATCACTCCTTCCCTCGAGCACACAATTTATAGCATGAACTTTTAAAACACAGCCTTGAAAAGCAAACAGGGGCAAGCCAGTCTACGTTTAGAAGGCCAAAAATTATATTAGCTTTGTAAATGGAAGAATACATAGAAAGAACATTTAAAGGTGACCTGCAAAATGCTACTTTTTCTATTAAAGAACTTTTTATAGGTTTACTGACAAAGCAGCTTACTTCTTAACTGGTGTCAATGTCAAACCAAATGTTGTCAGTTCTTTGCAATTATACAAGATAGATGAATACGTTTTGAGAAATGTCGTATATTTTAAAAAAGAAATGGGAAAGGTTGTCCCTAGTCTCTAGAAAAGGCAAAGACTGTAATGTGCACATAACTCACAAGGGGATCATATATGTAAAGCAGAATAATCAGTTCCGTGGGAAATTGGGACCTTTGCCCAGGATGGGAACATGACTGGGATGTGGGAAGAGCTGAGCCCGGGATCTGCAAATCCCCAAGGTCTGCTCAGAGACCTTTTTTACAAGCCCAGATGACAAGAGAATATTGACAAATATTTCACAAATGGAAAAAAACGTAAGAAGAGGTAACTGCCTTTTAAAATTCATTTTTGTTTTTTGAAAATGTTTTTATTAAGTTTCAACAAAAAAAACATACAACATCAAAAAGGACAAAGAATTTAGCACCATAACATCGCAATGTATTGAAACAGCTGTGGATCCAGGCAGGAGGCAGACTGCATTGGATAATACAGAACGTTTGATGAGCCAAGGTTGGATAAGTGAGACTCTACTGAAGTTACACACTATTCCTATAAATTCTCTCTTCATATTTTATTTTTTGATAGAAAACTTCTATCCTTCCTGTTTTAAGACCTATTCTTTAAAATATTTCTCCACTTTCTCCCACTCTTTCTGCACCTTGTTTAGAGAGTTCCTCTTCATAATCTATCTATCTATCTATCTATCTATCTATCTATCTATCTATCTATCTATCTATGCTCTGTGCATAATGAGTACCTTAAAAACAAAAGAACTAATGAATGAAATCACACCAAATTTGGCAACAAAATGTCTCACAACACAAGGAGTGACCATCACTCTTAAAAATATGATTTTTTCATTTGGAGGTTGTAGCTGGGATTTATAGTTCACCTATAATTAAAGAAAATTCTGAACTCCACCAACGATGGAATTGAACTAAACCCGGCACACAGGACTCCCATGACCAACAGAAACCACTAGAAGGGTTTAGTGGGCATTGACCTTGAATTTTGGAGTTGTAGTTCACCTACATCTAGAAAGCAATGTGGACTCAAACAATAATGGATCTGGACCAAACTTGGCACAAATACTCAATATACCCAAATATAAACACAGATGGAGTTTGCGGGACATAGACCTTGACATTTTGGACTTGTAGTTACTGGGATTTAGAGTTCACCTACAATCAAGGAGCATTCTGAACCCCACCAACGACAGAATTGGGGCAAACTTCCCACACAGAACCCTCATGACCAACAGAAAAGACTGTGTTTTCTGGTGGTCTTTGGTAACCCTTCTGATACCCCCTCACAACCTCCACCTGGGGTCCCAAACCCCAGGTTGAGAAATGCTGCCTTAAGTCCATCCAGTCCAATTCCCTTCACCAGGGCACAAAAACATAACGCCCTTCTTACAAAGAGCCATCAAGCCATTCTCACGCACACACATATATGTATATGACAGATGCAGTATCAAAGATTTGAAAGAGGCCCCTAAAGAAGGACAGTGATACGTTGCATGTTCCAGAGTAGGCAAACCAGACAATCTCCACATCAACACTGACAAAAAAACGGCAAGAAATACTGTTTACCCACAAGCATAAAGAAATTACATATATTAGAAACCAACACTTTCTCATTACTTTATTTTCCAGATCACCAGACTGGGCCACAGCAACGCGTGGCAGGGGATCGCTAGTCCTAAATAATTTGTTAATTTCCACTGCTTCTCTTAATTTCAGTTGCCTGTCATGGATGGAAGGCACTTCAATTTCATTTTTTTTAATTTAATGTGTATGCCCTTTTTCTCAAAGTTGGACCCAAGCAAGCATTTGCTCACTTTCATCTGTTCCCACTGCAGCCCTCCTCATCCTCTGTCATGTTGTTTGCTTCACTTTTTTCTTCTTCCCCTCACTCCACTTCTTTCCCTGATGATAAAATGTAAATTATAAACTCTTGGAAAAGAGACACTTTTATTTATTATCCTATACAGTGGTTCTCAACCTGTGGATCCCCAGATATTTTGGCCTTCAACTCCCAGAAATCCTGGTAAACTGTCTGGGATTTCTGGGAGTTGTAGGACAAAGCACCTGGGGAACCACAGGTTGAGAACCATTGCTCCATAACAGGCCATGCCCATTATTCTGCTTGTGAGCTGGAGCAGCTATGGTGTCCACAGTTGTCAAAAGTTTCCTAAATCTATGGAGGCACTCAGTTCTTCATATTCAGTGAAGTTAAAGATGTGGATATGCACCTAAACCCCATATCTTACATGTCTCTACACACTTGGAAACTTATCAATTCTTATTTGGATATTTAACATGAAGAAGCTGGTTGATCAATCACATGAGCTCTGTAAATGGATGGAACAGAGGTACAAGCCTTTGCATCTTAGACTAGTGGTTCTCAACCTGTGGGTCCCCAGGTGTTTTGGCCTGCAACTCCCAGAAATCCCAGCCAGTTTACCAGCTGGGAGTTGGGGGCCAGAACATCTGGGGACCCAGAAGTTGAGAACCACTGATCTTAGACACAAGGACAGATGTGTGCTGGTGAGTCCATGAATACAATAAAGTCATTCTTTCATATTTTCAGATTACCTATTAATAGATTTGTCTATTTGTGGATTGATGTACTGGACATGGCCTTCATTGCTGTTCTCCACTTTCACAGTGGTACTCTACTCCTGACCACCACAAATACAAAAAGCCAACAGCACACTACTCTGTGCATATCATAACTCTCCCCACCCTCACCCCTAAAAAAAAAGAATAGCCTATCGGGGTCAAACTATTCTTTGTGAATTTTCAGCACTTTGATCAAAGACAAAAAGAGCATTGGGGAAACAAACTCTGGATGAAAATGGCTTGATAATTATTTTAGGTAGATCCCTTTTAATTAAAAACTGAATTTACAAAGTGTGTCTACTTCAGTGTAGCAATGCCCTTAGATGAGAAAAATCCTAGTTTGTATTCTACATTATATTTGGACTTTCTCCTTGGTCCTCTGGTAAGCATCCATCACTTTCATTAGCTATATTCAAATGATGCCTCACATAACAGCTGAACTGGAAATGGAATTAGCTGTGCTCTAAGCTTAGTACCATATTACGTTTAGTATGCTGACTTGAGTCTTATTCATTAGGCTAAATTATTCTCCTTTCTGAAGTCGTAGCATCTCTTGGACACACTCCCAAAATAACTTTAGATGGCCAATTACATCCAGAAGCATTTTTTTCTCAGTAATGCAAATAATAAGACAGACAGAGTGCTTTCCAACACTCTTGAATGCTGACTCCTCTTGTTTTCAGAATTCACAATTATATTAACTGCTTGTTTGGCAACCAACTGTTGACACCTTGGTTTTCAACACTAGCCTCTCCCTTCCTCTACATTCTACTTCTTTATCACATTTGACTTCTTTAACACCAGCAATACATCTAAAGAGGTTATCTTTGGTTATTCTTCTAGCCTTACAAATGGTCCTCTTTCCAGGTCTGCCTTCTTTAACTCAGGAACAGCATGGCTATGATACATACTCTATCTCATCTTTTGACAGAAGGGGGCTAAAAGGGAAAGGAGAGAGGAAGGAAAACAAAGGCAAACATAACAAGGAAAGAATATTGCAAAATGCAGTTATTTTCATGTTACATATTCCTCATGGTGCTTTGCTTCTCATGAAGGTAATAACCAGGTTGCAGACCTCATTGTGTAGTCTGACTACACTTCTTCCTCCAATTGGATTACAGATTGCATCACGGTGAACCTTCCCAAATGTATTCCTTGAATCAGCAGTAATGTTTTGTGAGACAACAGCTGAGAGACCAAAAAGAAGTAGAACTGTCTACCTTCATGCTCCCCATTGTTGCCTGCCCTTCTAGAGCATGGATTCATTTTAAAAAATAGCAATTACTGATCCTCTTCTGTGCTGATATCCTCCACCTCAAATATGAGCAAGCATTCACACATGTACATAATCTTCTGCTTCTGCATCTTTCCTGTCATGGGAGGAGAAGGAGGTAAAAACAAGATTCTTTTTTCTGAATGTGAAAGGGGTGCTGGAGATACTGCCATGTTACTCTTCTCCTCTCTTTCTTATTCTAAGACAACAGGAAAAGGGAAGGACACTTCCTGATGGTTGAGGAGATGGTCCTTCCCTAGACCACCCTGCATGCCTGCCTTGTATTCTGATGGAAATTTGTATTTTGTTCATTACCTGAGATGTCTAGTGTTACATACCACCTAGAATTGGACCCTGAGGAAAATACAATTTACATGAACTGAATCTGTTAATCACCAGCTTGCCCCATAACAATTTTGCAGATACAAAAAGCAAATGACAACATATTTCAGTATTTTAAATATCTTCACTCACAACTCCCACAGCTGCACTGTCGTGGAAGCATTACAGAACATCCAAGACAATCACACCAGAGGTCATTTATTATCATATGACATTTGTGTTGGGAAATGCAGCCACAAGGTTTCTCAGTGAAGTACATGCAGTATGTAACAATGTCTTGCTTATTTCAAGGTCAAAGCATTGCTCTCTCTTCAGGAGGAGGCCACAGTACCCCAAGGGAAGGCCATCTGTGAGGTTCTGAAAACAAGTATTATCTGTACAACATGAAACAACAGTTTATGGCATTCCATACGGCTTGTACAAAACCTAATCATTCCTGCCAGTTGGAAAATAAGAACTGGTAGAAATGGCTTCCAGCTAAAAGCTTTTTGAAATGGAAATGTTTGGATTCCTAGGTTTATTGTGACATTTTAGCATATTTATTAGGAGAGGTGAGTTCTTCCATGAGTTTTTCAATAGTTTGTGTTTTTGCTTTATTCCAGAGATTTATACCCTTGAGAAGCAACACAAAAATTCACTGGCTTCACACATGGTAACAACATAACATTACCCTGCAGGTTCTGTGAAAAAGCTGAGGGTCTAATTTCAGTTACAAATATAACCTTTAAGATTGCACAGAAATGAGAGCAATAAATAAATGCATGCAAACTAAAAAATATAGGCAAGCTTAAATAATAGGTTTGCCAATTCTCAGAGTGTGACTTGATATTTCAAGGTTTTATTTGCTCAGGGGTCCCCTCAGAAGAGGTCCAGGCCATGCACACAAGTTACTTTTCAGTTTGATGCAGTGGTGTTTTTGTATTAACTTCACTCCCTTGTCCATTCATATTCCAGTCTTGACTTGTCAAAGAAAGCCAGTCTGCATTCAATGACTTCCACTAAACTTCATGTAAAATCCCTTTCCTAAACTGTATGCTGCAAGAAAAATACTGCTATGGTCCACACAGTCTCAATCTCTCATTGCAAATAGAAATAAAGGGAGGGATATTTTCCTATCCCTAGCTTTGCTGCATAGAAATCCCTTAATTCCTGTAACCAATGCTGAAGAAAGGTGACTAGAAGGAATACATATAATTGGCCTATGCTGCTTGAAGGTTCCCAGGGAAGCCACAGGGAGTGGTGTGTCCAAGCCCTCACCTTGCTCATGGAGGTAGTCAGCTGGGTATTTTTTTAAGGGCACACTAAGCAACTTCCCACCAGGGCTGGTGTATGCAAAGTAAGCAACGCTGACACCGCCCTGCATGGTCAGAGTTCCCCAGAGTCTTTCCCATGCAGCTGCCAAAACACAACTTCCTACCTTTTTTAATGAATTTTTTTTATTTTCACAAACTTATTGCAGAGATTACATTTTTGATCAAGATCAAGTAGAATACAATGGTATTATTACCTCCCCTCACTCCCCCGTAAATCTACACATATGTGTACACATAAACCTTCCTCCTCATCATGAAGTTTAGTTGGGAGAAATTCTTTTGCAACTATAAAAAAACTCAGCTACTTCTGCAGCTTAAAAAGTCAGGTGATGACTAGTTATTTATCATACTCAATGACATGTTCACTATGTCAATGGTTCCCGACCCTTGCTCCTCCAGGAGTTTTGAACTTCAGCTCTCACAATTCCTAACAGCTGGTAAGATGACGGATTTTTGAGAGTTGAAGTCCAAAACACCTGGAGGACCAAAAGTTGGGAACCACTGTGCTATGCCAAACAGGATTGTGTGGTCATGTACCAGAGCTTTGTGAATTTGTTTGCTCATCTTTTCCTTCTGGAAAGCTACTGCTAGCATGAGAAGTAACCAACAAAATCTGGAGAAAGGAGAGAAACTCCAACTTTATGCTGTCCCATTTACTCAAATAAAACTGCATAAGACAATTAAAAAATAATCCTATGCATACTTACGTAAAAGGGCATTTTATTGCAGTGATTCCAAAACTCAAGTCCTCCATGCATTTTGGACTTTAATTCCAAAAAGCCTTGGCAGCCTTGGCCAATGATCAGGAATTCTGGGAAGTAAGTCTAAAAAAATTCGAAAACCAGAGTTTGGGAAACACTTTGTTATTGCACTTGGTAGGTCTTACTTCTGTGTAGACACACCATGATTAAATAATTATTAAGCTGGCTTCCTTTTTTATTAAAAAGGGGACCTGTCTTTCTAAGGGCATCAATTCCTAATTCAGCCATTATCCTTGGATAAATGTGGGTGCCTGGCAACTATCTAAAGGGCAAAACAGTCGGAGATAAAGGAGGTGATTGGTTAAGGAGCGCTTATGTCATAAAGGCATTGCTTTCTTGTACTTACAACCTCTTGTACTTACAACCTTACAGCTGGCATTTTTTCAAAGAAATTGCTATGTTGATTTGTCATTACATAAAAAAAGGGAAAAAAAGCAGGGAGAGGAATGTAGCAGAAGCTTTGAAACAGACTTATATTTGTGTGATCTTTCATGGATATCAATCATCTTCTTCAGATGCCCTGATAAAATGATATAAATGACACAGACTTTAAAGCATAATTGCAGAGTTGCTGGATGAAGACAGAGTATGACAGGATACAGAAATACATGAATGGTGATCCTGACCATCAATCTTCAAAAAACTGTTCAAGATGCTGTTGGTCTTTCAAATGCCTGGTGGCAGCCCTTCAAGTAGCCTGGATGGATGAAAACAGCAAATCTCTTTACCAGAAGTCAGTTCTCTTCTCAACACCATTATATGTGTGTGTGTGTGTGTGTGTGTGTGTGTGTGTCATTAAGAAGAGCCAGCATGGCATCGTGGTTTGAGTGTTGAACTAGGACAGCATAAGAGATCACAGTTTGAATCCCTGATCAGCCAATGGAAACCCACTGGGTGAACTTGAGAAAGTCACACTCTCTAAGCCTCAGAGGGCAAAGGCAACCACCCTCTGAACAAATTTTGCCAAGAAAGCTGCTTGACAGGGTCGCCATAAATTAGAAAAGACTCAAAAGCATAAAACAACAAGATCACTCCAGGAACAGGAATCAGGTACCACTGTACCAGATGGAATAATGAATGGAAAGAGGCAGAGGACTAAGATAAACAATTATTATAGAAAGTAGTGGGAAAAGAGAAGTGTGGAAAGTGCAGAACAAAACCGGCCAGGAAAGGATGTAGTATCACAGCCATACCTTTATGCCATTTTAACAGAGAGTATCAATTTTTTTCAGAACACTAAAAAGACACATCTTCTAAGGACCTTGTTTTTCAGGAAGCCTTAGTCTGTTAATCTTTCCATCTGTCTCATTTCCATTGATGTTATACATGCTTCTAACAACTGCCAATGTTCTAATGGGGAATCTTTAGCCTACTACAACTATCAGGCCATTCAGTATAGCCTGTGGGAAGGAACCATAGAAGCTGTGAACTCAAAGATGCAGAGAGGTAAATGTTTCCCACTCCTGGTGTATACAATCTGTTCTGAACAGCAATGACAAGAATTGCAATTGCTTTGTGGTATGAAGCGAACAAAACCTGAGGATTTTTAATGCCTATGCTGGTTCTCCCTTTTACTTTCCTTCTAAAAGCATCAGTGTTAAATGCAGATTAGACACTTGTATTATTCTTTGACTCTCCCTGCTTTTTCCAACCCACTGCTGGGATCTACATAAGAGGTATGAAGCAGGAGGTAGTTGATGGACAACAAGAGTTTGTGCATAAGATGTGTTTTTTCCACCTCATCTATTCTTCCTATGGTACTGAGGAATTTTAAGGTAACATTTTAAACACAGAGATGTCTTTTTCCACTATGTTAGTCAGTTAAAAAGCCACCTTTGTGGGCAATAGCAGGAAGGGGAGCCAGGTTTCTCAACTCTGGGCTATTGGAAAATTGCAAAAGCAAAGCAGTAGAATTTCTTGGGAAGGAGAAAGGCCATAGACTCCAATCTTGTGCTAAAAATCCTTCCTAACCACAAGCAAATCACTCCTGAATTTTGTGTTTGAGAGGCACAAGGTGTCTGAAGTTAACCAGAGAATAGAGAGAGCACTTAGATCAGTGGTTCTCAACCTGTGAGTCCCCAGATGTTTTGGCCTTCAACTCCCAGAAATTCTTACAGCTGGTAAGCTGGGTACCCACAGGAGGAGAAACAGTGAGTTTGAACATACGCAGGTACTTTTTATCTTCTACTATTGCAGAATTCAAACATGTTACTAGGCAACTTCAGCTTGGATCACATGATGATGCAAGTCAACAAAGCTTCTATGAGAAAAGTTAGATTCTTGCAGAGATCTACAATGCATCATTCAAGAATGGCCCAAAAAATGGATTTTCAAGGGTCATTGATGGCAGAAAGATAGAAAAGGGGACGGGAAATATTTATTTCAGTAAACGTCCTTATCTTAGAATCAAAACACTCTAGTGTGGAACTAATTCAATCAAGACAATGAGAGCAAACAAAACCTGCCAAAAATAATAGGAGTTTAAAAAAAAAAAGGAGGAACCTGCGGAGTGTGGAAGTTATCATTTAAGCTTCACCCTGGAGTGGTAAATCCAGACAGTTACTGCTGTGATAAGAATAAAGCTTTAAACAGCAAATAGAGTTATTCGGCAGAGTCAATTATATTTGCTTGTTATGCCAAAGTATCCTATTAAAGACCATTCCTAATATCCACATATGTGCACGTACACACAAACATTATCTGTATGTGATGGACTGTTCATTTATATGTGTGTGTTTTTTTTACCATTCCAGAGCAGCAAGTAACACCCGTCATTCTTGTTTTTGTATGTATTCACCTTTTTCCATTTTCAAGTCACCAGGATTAATTTATGTGGGAATCTAAAAGTCTTTCCATTCTTTTTGCTGTTTCATCCCCTTGTCAAGACAGATGTCAAGTAAAAAGGAAATTAAGTACAGCACCTGCAAATGAACTCCAAACAAAAAAATGGTCTCATCCACTAAAAGTGCAAAGAGGAATATGTTTCACTCTTGATTTTCAAACAAGGGTGTTCTTTTTGTTTTTATTTGGTAGTTAGAAGTTTATAGTTTATTATATACTTTGTTTTGAATTAATTGACAAACCAATCATTGTTAATTCTAGGGCAATTACATTCACCATATGTTTAATGAATAGTTGGATTTACTAGCTTATTTATAAATTAATGAGTATTTAAATCAAAGCCCCAATTTTCCATCCCTCTCAAGGGCAGGGGTGGCAGTTTGACATCCCATCAAATATTATTGAGCTATAATTTCTAGAGACGTTCCCTCCTAGAAATATGGAAGTTGTAGTGCCACAACATCTGAAAGGGTGCACAATTTCCATCTTGCTCTATAAATGAATGAACTCCATTCTGTATATGAATTAAATAGTGAATCTTAGAAAAGGGTCTCGGCAGACACACAATACAATCCAGAAGAATTTGAAGATATTGCTTTGAAACCTCATTTTTTACATTTCTATGCTTATGCATTAACTGTAACTGGGGATATATTTGTCTGAATTTGAAAACAAGGGATGTGTAAATATGTCAGAGACAGCATCATCAGAAGATAAACGGATCTCCTTCAAAGATACTTAGGCTGTGTCCAAATATGGTCCAAAGTGGATGACGATAGTAGGATAGTGCTTATTTTTAGAAATCTGGAAAGTTGTTGCTGTTGTTATTTTCATTTTAGAAAAAAAACTTCCCAGAAAAAAAGGGAGACAATAAAGTGGAGCCCACATACAGCACATGACAGCAGATAGCAGTATCTGTAGTATCCCATCTGTCACATAGCCATAGGCTCCAAAGAAAAACTCAAATTAACTCAAAACATTAAGGGTTAACACTTCATCAAGAATGAACTGTGACACAGAAAATATTTTTAATTGAATGGTATTATTTTCCAAGTCAAACTCTAGAGGGAGGCATTTGCTATAGATAATGCACTTGTAATGGAGACTTGCTAGAGAAAGATGTTTTGTTTTCAAATTTCATTTCTATTCATTCCTCTAAAGGTTTTCAAAAGATGATAAAGATTTCTCTAGTTCTTTTGTTTCTGTAGTCATCCAATTTCAAATATTACTAAAACTGGTTTAAGATGGCATTTTTGTAAATAAAAAAAATATAATTTGGCCTTATTCCAACCATGAGTTTCTTACTTGATTTAGATGAATGATACCTCACCTTCATTTGCATTACAACACTTAACCCAGGCCCGTAGCCAGGATTTTGTTTCGGTTCGGGGGGGCTGAGTTCGGTTCGGGGGGCCTGAGTTTGGTTCGGGGGGGGGGGGGGCTGAGTCTGAGTGAAGGAGGGTCTACCCTAGCAAACCTTTTGTATCGTTACCCCAATACCCCCATGCATATGGGATATATTGAGTATAGTGATCAGATCATGATATGAATAAATATAGGGGTTTAAATAATGCACCAGTAAGGCCTTCTCGTGGACCACCATCAGAATTTCGGGGGGGGGGGGAGGGGGCTGAAGCCCCCCCCCCCCCCGGCTACATGCCTGACTTAACCAGTAATGAAAATGAAGCTGACTCCTGACCACTTTAGGCTTTTTAAAAGACATTTTCATAAAGGTAGGACACAGAAACTACTATGGTTTCCATAATCTAAAACAATGGAAAAAACCAAGTGATCACTGATCTGTAAGGATGTTTCTATAAATCCTCCAGTCAGGATTTGAGAGCAACCAACTACCATTTGAGGGCAACCACCTTCTTTCCTGCTTTGCTTTCAGCCCCTGGTATTCAAACTTCTGAAGCGGCAGGTTTCAATCACTGTCAGATGTAGTCTATAAAAATGTGCCAAACCATTTTTCCTTAAATCTATCAAAATCAGAGCTCAGAAAAATGACTGTTCACAATAGCCATTGTGGTTGGGGGTTGGGTGGGTGTTTTTGGCCCAAATTTGTTACTTCACTTTATTTTTAAGCTATTATCCACTACGCTATATTTTGTGAAAGCAAACTTCATTGGTCAGTGAATTTCATAACTTCAGCATTTTCCGCTACAGTATTCTTTCATGTCTGTGTTATATACTGTTTCATAATACCACTAGGGGCCCTTATTTATTTATTTCATATTTTTCTATCCCACCCTTCTCCCCACAAGGGGGACTCAGGGCTGCCTCACATAGGTATCAACGATGCCTCCACACAGCTGAATAAAATCCCACATTATCTGCTTTGAACTGGGATATATGGCAGTGTGGAATCAGATAACCCAGTTCAAAGCAGATATTGTGGGATATTTTGCTTTGATATTCTGGGTTATATGATTGTGTGGAAGGGCCCTAAGATAACTCCACAATTGAAAAGATGACTTATTCACAAACTGAACAATAGGTATTTTCTCAAAGCCAGAATCTCACCATAAGAGCATCAAATAGCCCAAATTCAGGCACCCAAGGCACACCCAAAGCCAAGTGCAATATCACAAATGGATTTCTGTCCTAGCAACTCTAACAAGAGAGCAAGGTCAATGGGAAGAATACATTTTGTCTCACTACCAAGGTCAGCAAAATTATGTGAACAAGACAGGTTGTATAAATCAATCATTGCAATATCCGGAAATGACATCACTGGAATGTGCGTATGTATGATTAATAGAGGAGACTGGTAGAACATAATGTCATTGCTACTTTCTAGCTGTATATCTCCATTTGACAACATAACACCAATGAATGGCAACAATGAATCACTTCATGATTCATCTTGTTTTATTTATTTTATATGATTTTTTTCTAAATGTTGATTTTTTTTTAAAAAAAGTAAGGGTTTGGATATTACAAAATCCTGTTTGGAATGTGAGTCATGCACATAAAAACTGTGATGGTCCCATTAAAATGTGGGACAGATGGCAACACTGAAGGTCTCATAGCATTTCATTTTTAATTTCTAAAATGAAGGAAAGAAAAAGAAAGAAAGAAGATGTGCCAAGAATAAATTTCTGCTGCATCGTTCCCAGAATTATTCTTGCATATACTGCATGCAAGCCAAAAGGAATCTCCACAAATGCAGCACCAGGTTGGCAGCAATATCACTGCAGAAGCACCAGAAAAAAAGCATACACATATCAAGAGAGAGAGGGTGGATTAAAGGAAGCTGCAGTTACCATAGAAACCAATGAGACCAACTCAACACTGTGTACTTTGTAGCATCATCATTCTGTGCCTGATGAACCCCAACGGGAAGCATTGTTTCTGTCCCTATGGAAACCTAGGAAATAGCCCACACTGTAGTCACAGGAGATTAAAGCAAAGTGGAGCACACGTCTTCAACTCAGCAATGAGCAATCTTTCATATGGAGAGGTGCCTCAGATATATATACACAGAGAAGAAAAGCACACAGACCCTGCACATCAATAACAAACCCAAGGGCCAACAAAGGTACTCAGCCTACAAATTAAATGTAAGGGAAGAGTAAGTGTTTGCAAGCAGATTAGCACATGGTGAACACCTCCTAGGAAGTGAATTTATTATCATACCCAATCCCCATGGAAACCCTCTGCAAGGTTTAGCATTCTCAGAATAACTGTTCATCAAATTCATTTTACTCTTTAAAAACCCACGGCACATTTGTTAATTAGCTCCAGGTTATTTCTGTCCCCCACCCCACCCCACCCCTTGGGCATTCATATTTTGCTTTATAAATAGAAGGTCTGTAGATAATTATGATACCAGTTCTTGGAGGTTCGGTGCAGTTATGCTCAAGAGGCCTATGCTCTTCTGAACATTGTATCCTTGCAAAGGTAGAGCTTTCAGAATGTGGGACACAGGACAGGTAGGACGAGCAGGAAGGAAACAAGTTTTGCTCTAGTTTAAGAGCTACAGCTGTGAAGTGGGGTGCAATATCCAAAGAAGGAAACAAATGCTATCAGAAATTACGGTACTGTCCAATTGATTTGTGTTATAATACAAACCTACCCATCACTATGCAGTTATCAATACCAATCATGTCGCATGCTAATAAAGGTAAGATCCCAGGAATTAATGAGCATCCATATGAATTGAGAGAGGGGAAAAAAGCTAACATTTGACTGGAAGGGAGCTGAAATATAAACTCCCTTTTACTTTGAAAGAGCTTGCTACATTAGAGCAGACCCACCTGTATCCCCAGCCTAAAGGGGTTTCCCTTATCACCACCTTTGGAAGCAATTCCTCACTTTATATATAGCACGCAGGAAGAGAAATTGCTGGAAAAAATAGTAAATAGGTCAGCCCAGCTTTTTCTCACTGCTCCTTAAGCTATGAGCAGAATTAAGGATATCTGTTAGGTAAGCCTTCCCTGTCACCTGTTTCCTCCATAAGAAATAGTACAACATGGGTGGGAATCCTGCAGACTTCTAGACATCGCTGGACTACAACTCCAAGCAGCCATAGCCATCTTAGCCAATAGTAGGGATGGCTGTTTGTTGCACTTCAACAAAATCCAACAGGCTGAACAATTTTCATTCCTTTATTAAAGAGAATGCCGGTCATTATGGTTGCAATGGCAGCTAGTTTTCAATGTGAACTAGGGCTTAGTAGGATTGGTATAAGTCATTTTAGAAAAAGACACAATTTAGCCTCTCAATGGATACTATCAGTGAAAGCAAAGACCATGACAAAAACCATTAAAAATGTCACAGTTTAAGCTGACTGATCTCAGAAACTCAAGCTGGATCTTCAATGCCATATAATGTAGTTTGAATCTGCATTACTGGGATAATTACAGAACCTTGGTAGCAATTAAATTCAATTCACAAGAGAATCTTAGAAATTTATTTAATCCCAGGTTACCAATATACAGCAAAGTTAAGAATAAAGAACACACCGGCAACTCCTCAGTTTCAATCCCCAAACCGAATCCCCTCAACTCCAGAAAGTTCCTGCAGGCCTTCAAGTCCGAGCTAGTTCATATTATCAGGTTCTTGCCCACTCAGGGCCTCCTGCTGCTTTCATTTCTTGACCTTGGCTATGAACTCATGGGATGGATGTGTTCTGGTGTCTCAAACACAAGATCAGATCCATGACAATTATATGGTCAGTGTAGACCAGGCATGGGCAAACTTCGGCCCTCTGGGTGTTTTGGACTTCAACTCCCACAATTTCTAAGAGCCAGTAAGCTAGCTGGGATTTCTGGGAGTTTAAGTCCAAAACACCAGGAGGGCTGAAGTTTGCCCATGCCTGGTGTAGACTCATATGACCCAGTTTAATGGCACTCAATTGCATTATATGAGTCTACACTGGCCATATAATACAAATGCAAACTGAATTATATTTTAGCATAGATTCAGCCTCAGATGGCTGCTACTTGGGAAAGAGGATCCAGAACCTTGGATAGCTCCACTTCTGTTCAGAATAAAAGAGCAGTTATTGATTGCTAAAATTCAGAAGTGGGGCCTATAGTCAAGGTTGCTGCTATTTAAAAAGAGGGTTAGGCTGAGGCTCATGTCCAGATTTTGCTCATGCTTCTTAATTACCTAAAGCATGTTTGTACACATGCTTAAAATATAGATTATTCAGAATGGAATATCAAAGGCAGGAATCCACCATTTGAAATTTCTTACGAATGACAGGAAATGAAAAGATATACACATTTTCACTAACCATCTCACAAATCATGGCTAGGATAAACTACTATGGAAAAATGCCTAATGAAAATTTCCTTACCATATTTGGCTTTAAGTCCTATCAGCTCCAAACATCCTTGGCCAATATAGTCATTCTGATGAGGACTATAATACGGGGATTTTAGTCTGTTTGTCCATGTGTGCCAGGTTGGAGGAAGTTGCTCTTGCAATATCCTCTGTCCTGAAGAATCCTCTGAGACCAGAATTCTGCAAGTTACTTTGATAAAGAGATCTGCTCCTTGTTCCTGACCTCCGGCTTGCATTATTTCCTACCTGCTGTGCTAGGTCAGTAATTCTAAAGATTTAGCAAGTTAGTTCACAGAATCTGAGCCTAACGAGAACAAGTATACCTTGTTTGGTTTCCTTAATGTATCTTAAATATCACTTAGGGACATTTCACCTTTTTAAAAAGTTTGTCTTAGATGTATTTTGTGACTGATACAACATCTTGGTTTAGAAAAATGAACAGAACTAATTTGCTTGCCTGCTTACTTCAGGAGGAGGGGGGATATCTCTTCCACTACACTTGCCTAGTTTTGAAGGTTGGCAAAGTAAATAACCACAGGCCTGGCGTTCCTAAAGGAGCCAGATGCACAGCTATACTTTCCTTTCCCCTCCATAATAATTATTAAGTCCTTCATATTCCCTGTATGGTGTAGAAAAATTATTGTGTGTTTCACAGCTTCATTCCACAAGTAAGAAGAAGGCATGCAATATAAATATACTGCATGCAATACCAGATGGGGTTTTAAAACTAGTTTTACGTAGACATTGGCTTCATATTGTAGTTATGAGCAAAAAAGCTGGGTAATTCTTCACAGACTTAAGAACTTTATTTACTTTTAGGTCCTTTTAACAGGTTACCTAATCATAAAGCTGGAAGAGACCTTGTGGGCCATCCAGTCCAACCCCCTGCCAAGAAGCAAGGAAGTCGCATTCAAAGCACCCCAGCCTCTGCTTGGAATTAGATAGATAGATAGATAGATAGATAGATAGAGGACAACTCACTATGATCATGCCTGATATTTTTTATAGAGCAAAACAGTATATTTTCTGGGTTCTGTTACCACCATTACATGGAGGCTATGGCATTTAAGTTAGACCCTGACTGTTAAGAATTCTGTAGGTTTTCCAGAGACAGACAGAGAAAGCTGAGGGGAATGTAGAGTCATTTGCTGTCCTTCATTATTGCCTGTTGAATTTAATGTATGCTAAATGAGTGTATATGCCTCCCTGATTTAGGCACTATTAAGATATTTTAATTTATGAAATTAATACTACCCTGAAATTAATACTACCCTCATCCACCTACAAATTACATATTAAAGGGGAGCTACAGAGTTACAGAGGTTACCATGCAAGAAGTCATATTCTCCATTCTTTTTCTCTGAATTAACAACTGTCAATGTCCTCCATAGACATGACTTCTTTTACATGTGTATGTTTTATACAGCTAGGATCAAAAGAATGAATTGTATCTTCAAAGATGTGACAAACCTATCATAAGATATCTCCAAGAGGTTCTGACCAGATGATTCCATATACTGTAAATTTGCTCAAGACAATACCCATTCATCCCAGAGGAACTTCTATGGGAGCAATTTGCATCATTCAACTGGAGACACACTCCTTTATGGTATTGTCTTTGATGTTGCCTCTGCCATAAATGGACACATGTATACACACTGAAATATTACCTTAAGACAGTACAGTGGCAATTAGAGTGACAGGGGCATTAAAAAACAATCAGGGCAATGAGGGCATTCATGTTGCTCTCTAAAGTTTCTGCTAGTATACAAAGCAACCTAACTATTCCCTGTCCAGTGTGGAACCATTTTACAATCATGACAGGGGCCAAAATATATATCAGATTAACAGAGCTGGTTCTAGCAAAAACTTTACAAGTTAAAGTTTTTTTTCAGCCTCAGTGAAACAAAACAAAGATTCAGAATTTGCTTGAGACACTGGTCACTGAAAGAAAATCACAAAATACAACCCAATATAAAATTAAAATAATTATACTCTAAATGATGTACAAAAAAACTGAATGTATTTGTTCTAGCCATCACATTATGAAAAGTATCTCAAATGTTTTCTTTCAACAGCTTTATTTGGAAATGCTTTAGAACTGAATTAGCTTTCACAAACTGTTCCCGGTTTTGACAGTTGCCCAGGCAAAGGATGTCACATCTTAAATAATTTTCACACATTTAGTTGCTAACAAGCTTTCTAATTTTTGTAATGTGAAAATAAAAGGAATAAGAAAGAAACGGATATCCCCTTTTTATTTCATCATTGCTCCATGTCCTGGTCCCCCCCCCCCCCCCACCAAATTCCCTGCTCTGCCTGTCTTCCAGGTTAGAAAATGAAATAGTTTTGGAAATGGAGTGTACACAATTTGCCCCCATTTTCACTTTGCACCCCTTTTCTCCTTATAAGTTGCATGTGCACATAAGCACAAAGGCATCTACATTATAACTTCACCCACAAAGTTACAATTACATTGGCATTCTTTTTTTTTTGCTCATACACAACAAATATGCATGTGTGTTCATGTCTTATAGTAACCTGTAAAGAAAACTATGCTAAACTGTGTATGTCCAGCACTCTGTACCAAATTCAGACATGAAAACTGAAGAATGGTAGATCACCAAAGCACCAGAACATGTTTACAAGTGAAATGATATAATAGGGGCACAAAAAAAACTAAAAAGAAATTCCAGTGGTGGGATTTTTAGAAAGATAATTTTCTCAAGTTAAACACCCATCTATGGTGTTTATTCCAAATTTTCATGTGATCTCTTGCTTTGTTATCTCCTATTTTACATATGAAGTTTTGGTGTTCATGAATTCTTGTCGCTCTCAATTTTTGATTACTTATGTCTCTATAGTGCCTAAGCCTAGAAGGTCCCACTCTATTGTTTACCAATTACATTTGAAAAATGTATGTTTAGTCTGCAGAAGAGAAGACTGAGAGGAGGCATGATGGCCATGTATAAATATGTAAGGGAGAGTCATAGGGAGGAGGGAGCAAGCTTGTTTTCTGCTGCCCTGGGACTAGGAAGTAGAACAATGGCTACAGGAAAGGAGGCTCCACCTGAACATTAGGAAAAACTTTCTGACTTTGAGAGCTGTTCAGCAGTGGAACTCTCTGTCCTGGAGTGTGGTGGAGGCTCCTTTTTTGGAGGCTTTAAAACAGAGGCTGGATGGCCATTTCCTGACAGTGCTTTGAATGCGATTTTCCTGCTTCTTGGCAGGGGGTTGGACTGGATGGCCCACGAGGTCTCTTCCAACTCTATGATTCTAAACATATAGTAAAGGTTTTCCCCTGACATGAAGTCCAGTCGTTTCCGACTCTGGGGTGTGGTGCTCATCTCCATTTCTAAGCCAAAGAGCCAGCATTGTCCATAGACACCTCCAAGGTCATGTGGCTGGCATGACTGAAAGGAGCACCGTTAGCTTCCCGCTGGAGCGGTACCAATTGATCTACTCACATTTGCATGTTTTCAAACTGCTAGGTTGGCAGAAGCTGGGGCTGACAGTGGAAGCTCATGCTGCTCCCCGGATTGGAACCTGCAACCTTTCGGTCAACAAGCTCAGCAGCTCAGCACTTTAACCCACTACGCCACTGGGGTCTCCAAATAAAAGTTCCTGCAATTAACCTACTCTATTCGAGCAGTCCAGTGGGATAATAAGACTATAGTAAAAGTCTGTATTTCCACCAAGCCTGTCTGAGTCCATCACATTATGCAGGGCTACTTCCGGTGGGGCTCCGTTCTGGCTCCACCCAGGAAATGTCCTAGTATGAGCCAAGACTTCTCATCCAGTAAGCCAGGGAAAGCACAAAGGGAAGCCAGATGTAACGTACTGGGGCCGGCCTATTAGAGATATCCTGCCAATTTTGGATATCCTACCACTGCCACCAAAATGTAAAGAACTGGGCAGGGTGAAGGACCTTATTTGCACCAGGCAACAACGCTTTCCCTTGAGGGAAGGCAATGTGGGTGATGCAGAGGGACGATTTCTCCCATTGAACGTCAGATACTTGGTCTTATATGAATGTGCAAAAGGACAACTTGGTCGATAAGATTAATACAGTCCTATTTCTGCTCAGTCTTCACACCACATCCTGCTAACCTTTTATTCTCTGCTTAGCAAATAAATCTAAGAAACATTTACACAACAGCTTTCTTTGTGTATGCAAATTTTAAAAAAAATCAATTACTATTTTTTCTTCCCTCAGAATAAGTGTTCAGTGAACCACTTCCTAAAGGTTATTTAATACTGAATATAGAAGATTGATTTCAATTCAAATTGTACAGTATGAAGAGGTACTGTAATTTCTCCATGTGTCACTGTGGCTGATCTAATTTTGATCTGCAACTGACCTACAAAAAGCCATAATCTCGCTCAATAAAAACAAAATTTTCTGCAGCTGGCTCGGGAGGCAGGAAATGATCAGACCTTTGAAAAATACACTGTGCTAAGTCACTAAAAATCAGAGGCTGAATATCTTTAAAAGATTTTAAAAAATGATGCAATTCGTTTCAGCTCAGATTTTACTGAGCAAGGTCTACAACATATAAAATAATTGCCAGAAATGCCTGCAGAATCACCGAACTGGATTTAGAGTGATACCTATAGGTAGACTGTATTATCAAATGTGTGGGGGAAATCAATATATAGTTGTGGGCAGTTAACTTGTGCTAATAAAGAACAAATTGATGGAGTTTTATTTTGCTTTTAGGTTTTTCCTAGTTGGCATTGGTTATGCTACTATATTGATACAAGGTCATTTGTGAGCGGTTCTGCTTTTTAAAAACTATTCCAAATTCTTGTACAACCACTTACATATCTGGTTGTGCTACTGTTATGCTACTATTTGTGCAGCTAGTTTCCACAACTGCTTACGCAAAGGTGTAATCCAGCACAACTCTAGTAGCAGGTGTTTTAATTCCGTTTGCATCAAGTTGAATTTTGCGCTTTAAGTTGTGTTAAAACCAAGAAACATAAATATCAATTAAACTTTCAATAAGGGCTCTCAGCTGATAAGTAATCTAAAATATTTAATGAACCCAAATTAGCAATTATGTGGAAAAAATGAATGATGTACTCATAATTTTTAATTTCCTTGTATAACAAAGGAGCAAATATTTACTTTACATGTGATACTATTATCACTTTTTCCTCTAACGGCTAATGTACAGCAGTATGTCCATGTCTAATACTAAAGACATACTGCCATTTTTAAAAAATCTAACAGGCAGAAGATAGACTGTGCACATTGGCTACATTCATTCCGTCAAGAAAGGAGATATCAAACTAGATTTGTCATGTCCAAGTTTCTTTCAATGTGAGATTAAAACTCTTTTTAAACAGATCTTTGTTGCATTTTCATGACAATGATAGCAGTATTAGATGGTTTATTAAACACTGCTCTTTGTTTCCAATGTTTGTCATTCTAAAGCAGGTTATTTCCAGTTTATCAGCACCCATCTCAGTTAGATCTGGCAATACTCCAGCAATGTAGAGCCCATATTTCAGCAAGGGCTTCCTGGCCTTTTGTAAAACTAGTTTTGTACATTATTTACGGATATGCAGCCAGTTCTCAAGTTACAAACATCTTACTTGCAAATGACTCATATTTAAGAATAGGGATGAAACAACAGAAAGTGAGACAAATCTGCCCCTCTGGAGGGAAATTCACTCCGGAAAGAGTTATCATGGGTAAAAGGTGTCTCCACTGAAGCTTTATCACCAAGCCTTGTTTCCACTACAAGCCATTTTTTTTTCAAAATCCAATTACCACAGGGACAGAAAGTGAGGTTAAATCTTCTGAACAGGGGCACAGACAACAAAACAGTGGTGTTAACTAGGATTGGTTGATCAAGAAAAAAAATGGTTCTAAACTTGTTTTGTACCTAGGGGGCACCCGCGTTTCTAATCTGAGAGGATTTCCGAAATTTCAGATTTCAAAATTTCGATATTTATGAAATTTCGTAAATATACGAATTCATTCGTTAATGGCGGACGCGACTGCACAGTATGCGAAAAAAACCTCCAAACGGGACAGGGGGAATGTCTGAAGCTTCCCTCTCCCACTGTGGTTGACTGTTGGTGTGATAAAACTAACAACTATATATATTATATTATATTATAATTGTATATTATATTATATTATTATATTGTTATTATAACAACAAAAATAGCTAGAAGCACTTAATTCAGTGTATCTATCAAGAACTTAAAGTCTGTAGCAAATTGCTGTGCAAAAAACGTAATTTAGCAAATAATCTGGATTATCCTGGGAAATAATCTGGGATAATAAGCAAACTGCTTCCAAATCACAGGGTTAGAAAACACAAGTAAACAAGGTGGAAGCAAGGACCAGACATCCGAAAATAATTACAAAAAATGGGGAAATTATTTCGATTCTTAATTACTCCTCACACTATTCCTGCATGGCTCGATATTGGATCGAAGCTAATTTAAATACGAATTCATAACGAGTTTAGAAACTAACGAACACGATCAACCAAGCCTAGTGTTAACCCTTCCCTATGTTATCAAAAGTTTAATATATATATATATTTGGCCCGAGTTATATTGAAAAAAATGTATGTGTTCTGAATTACAAATAAATCAACCTAAGAATAACCAACAGAACCTATGTTGTTTGTAACTTTGGGGCTGCCTGTACTGTAAACTGTAGCACATTTTCAAAATGAACAAAATTAGTTTTACAGTAAAAGGCAAAACCCGGATTCTTTATAGACAATTAACTATGAGGCATCAATACAAAACTACAACTAAGAATTGCTGTTTCTGAATGAAAATGGCCTAAAAATGATACTGAATATTTGATTCTTCCTGAAATTAACTTTAGATCCTTAGAAAAATACATTTTCCTACAATTGGAAAATGTCTGTCCTATTTTAATATGCAGTGTGGAAATTAGTTTAGAAGAAACAAGCTTCTAGTTATAAGAATACTAAATTTTTAGTAAGGGACAGACATCATCATTCCTTGATCCTAAACATGGTTACTTGGAAAAGACTTTTATCTGACTCAATTCCCAAGTAAATATACTCTCAAACGTGGATTTGGACGACCACATGCACTTGCCTAATGGTGGTGAAGACCAAGCTTTAAATTATTTTTGAAAGCTTTAACCTTTTTGAAGATGTCCCCAGGAAGTCACTGCTGAATGTGATAGATTTTTAGCAGATAGTTTCATAAAAATGATTGCCTATGTGGAGCCCAGAACATTGCTAATGTTCATGTTAATATCAATGAGAGATCTAAATCCATCTGTGGGGAGAAAAAAATGAGAATGGAAGGAACATGAGAAAACTCACAAGGACTCTGCCAGTCAAAGTCTGGGCTGAAATCATCACCCCTGCCCAGTCTTTAACAGAGGTCATCCAGCCCACTTCTGCTGCTGCCACTACTTCCTCTTTTTCATCTGTGGGTTTTATGTCCCCATCTGCTTGGGTTTCCGCAGGGACGCTTATCTTCTGGACCTCCTATGAAATAGAAAGAGAGAAACAGAATGTCACTGGTTGGCAGCAAGAGAGTACCAGATAAATACAATGCACAACATATGCTGAGTGGAAAACCAGTGTGCCAAATGGAAGAACGACCTACTTTCTAATGGTTTCTCACAGAAGAATCTTCTTGCTGAATGGTAAACGGTTGGACTGCAAGACCTCCAAATTCCACAATAAATGTCTTCTGTTCCCTTATCCTAGTAAGATTTATGCTCATCGTCTTCTATACATACTTAACAAAAAAGGAGGAGAGCTAACCTTCCAATACCATCACCATACTGTTGAATGCAGATTTCAGTATAGTTTGCTTTCAATCAGGGATGCTTCAATTGGCACCATGGAATGGGTAGGAGGGAGACGAAGCAAGAAAAGTGTCTCTTTATGGTGCAGGAAGACTATTAAAATTTGGAATTAGTAATCTGAAGTGGTATCACTGAAGTGTTGCCTAAGGCAGCAAAATGATTTCTGCCGATTAATTCCAATCACACAGTTTAGCATAATAGTGCAGCTGTGAATGAGTCTTAAGGCAAATATTGATGGAATTATGAACGTCTATTGATCCCTTTTACCAAAAAAAAAAAATTCAATAGCTATCAGAATAGACTGATTTTTTTTTTCTTTCCCACATTCTGTGCACTTGGTATTTTTCCAAGTCTACCAAGTATTTTTGACACTGGATGCCAAGTTATATCTCAAGTCACATGGACAATGTAGCTGGTGTTTGAGATATCTGTAATTAATTTAGTCACATATGTTTATGGTCTTATAAACAAACCTCAGTACAAAATGGGAACACGGACAAAATTAATCTAAGAGGAACACACAGTGAATGTGAATATTAGTCATGTATCATTTTAATTCCCTGTTTCTAGAGTAGATTTCCAAGGAGTTTCCATTGGTGCCTTTATGAAATTTAAGCCACCCAAGAGATATGAAACACAGAACTGCCAATCTTCCAGCAGGTTGCTGGGTTGCCAAGGAGCCACTGTTTTAAAAAGCTGTGTGATTAATCCAAGGGACTCCTCCCTGTCTGTATGCAGTTGTCCTTACTGAGTCATTACAGGGAGGTAAGAAGCAGAAAATCAAAGAAGACCATTTTAGCAGTGGTTTGTTGACTGATTCATTGCTGGCCTCACCCATTCACCTCCATCACTTGTGCCATGCTTCTACATTCCAATCCAATGTGTCTAAATCACAATAAGCACAGATGTTTGAAAAGAGTGCCAGAACACTGTAATCAAAGGATCAGATGCTTAATTCAGACTAATCAGTAAAATCCAACTCCCACCTCTTCTCATTGCTTCTTTTTCTCATTCATGACCTCCTTAGAATAATTAGAAAACATTGCTGCAGTTAAAGCAATAATTACTAAAGTTTGGTTTCTTTGCAATGCTACTTTCACTTGGTCCCTTGAGTCATATTTACATGTCCTGCAAGCCTCCTTTCCTTGACTTGTTTCACCTTACTGGCATCTATCCCTATTGTAGTATTAAGAGATTTTTGCCACATTCCTACTTTCTTCTTTACTTTCCTTCCTTCCTTCTGCTGCCTGATTCCACATGCATCGTATCTATGAGTTTACGACTACTTCATCCTTAAGACACCTTGTTTCTTGACAAGTCTTAATAATCATCCTACATAATATGCATTTAAGGCCCCTTCGACACTGCCAGATAATCCAAGTTATCAAAGCAGAAAATCCACATTATTTGGTTTGAACTGGATTATTTTAGAGCGCTTTCAGACAGCAACTTTTGGCGGCCAAAAATAGGTTAAAGTAACCCATTTTCGCCCATGTTGCTGTTCCCATGGGGTTTTCCCCCATGCCAGCTCAGTAAATTCTGCACTGGCATGGGGCCACCCAACCCCACCCAAAAAAAGCCTTTAAAACAAAATAAAATTTACTGGGTCACCATTAGGCCTCACTAAAGGTTTTCTCGAACATACCAATGATGTGCCAGAATGGGGGGGGGGGGCAGGAATGATTTCTCCCCCCCACCTCCTGGCACATCATTAGTATTTATTTTTGAGTCCTTGGGGGCTTGGGGAGGAGAGTGTCCTCTTAACTTCTCCGGGCTCATAAGGCCCAAAGAAGCAACTTGGCTTGGGGGACAAACTACTTGGACTGTGGAAGCAGCCCCAGTAGCCTGGCCCCCACAGGGCCCATACTCCATTAGACCCAAGCCTTTCAGGAAGGCCCGGTTCTAATAGAGTATCAAAGTAATTCAGGACAAAGTAAGGTTTACCTGCTTTGTCTCAAATTACTTCACTTTTACCTGAGGCATTGTTTGGACGACTCAGGTAAAAATCTGACAGGACCCAGGATATGGGCCCTGTCTGAAGGGCCCTTAGTCTACACTGCCATATAATCTGGTTCAAAGCAAATAATCTGGATTTTATACAGCTGTGTAAAAGGGGCCTTACTCACTCTGCTATTTACCCGTTTTCCATCTCTCACTTTTTCTGCACCCTTTCTTCAGGCATGTTGACCCTAGACAACCTACCACTTAGATGTCATACTTCATGAAATAGACATCGATGTGTCCTACAAAATAAAAATGTGTCAAATACTTGTTTTAGTCAAATCAACAAACTTCCCTTCTCTTAACAATGTCTGGAGTTTTTTTTCTTTTTTTGATCCTCAGGGAAGGACTGAAATATTTGTGAATATTTCATGAGTCAACACAGTGGAGGCAGCCATCTTTTCTTCAGAACAGTAGCCATGTAATGATGCTACATTGTCACATACCATTGCTGCTAGTGGCATTTGATGCTCTAACTCTAAATGCACTCTTGAGGATAAGTTAAAGAGAGGTAGAAGAAGGAGTTATATAAACTATTTTACTAGTAAGGAGAGTTTTGCAACTGTCATGACTGTCTTAAAATGTCACCGAGTTTACATATGTGTTCATGTATGTGAACACTCACATACATCCCTTCACAAGGAATGACAGTCATCCAACACTGCAGCAAAGAGATATTCAATCCACTTTCCAGTAAGTCTACCACACTTTCGCATAACTGTCCATTTTCTGTTTCAAAATAAACTAAAACACGCCATCACCTTCTCGGTGACTAAGAAATGTTTCAGCTCTACAGGATAAATGAATTACAATTTGGATCAAAAGTCTGTAAATCTCCCCCACATCAACATCTGTTGCAAGGATAAAAGTCATTTTTCCTTTTCAATTATGTATAGCATTCATTATCAGACAAATATAGATATGATGAATCAGACTTTCTGCAACCAACATTCTTAAATGACAAATCCCACAAAGAAATAGCCTACTGATTATTGGAAAACTGTTTTTGAAACAAGAGCAATTCCCTAGAGATTAACCTCTGGTGGTAAAATAAGGTTCCGAACATACAAGTTTATAATGAGTCCTGCGTTCCTCTGGTCAATCCTAGTTCCTTTAGCCAGTCTTCGAGCAGGACATGGAGGCATTAACTTTCCCTATTGCCATCTTCCCTTCATATTCAGAGACACATTTTGGCTGAACGTAGATGTACCATTCAGTCATAACTGATAAACCTAGACATCATCACATCTGTGGCAGCAGATTCCACAGTGGCAAGCCATGTTATCTTTTGCATAATCTAAATATAGATGCATTTTAATTAAAGGCATCAGTTGGGTTCAAAACAATCCTGAGCCGTATTACGCGGATTCTGCCAACTCAGGGTTCAACTGAAGGTAAGGAAAAGGCTCTGAATTCCCAAAATGAATCTGGTGTTACCAAATTCTGGTAATACCAGGAAACAGAACCACACAGAGTGGCATTTCTTCCACTCACTTCCAACCATATATGAAAAACAGGAAAGTAGGGAGCTAAAGAAGTGGCATGTAGTTCCATGACAGGCAGTTTTTCCCTGCACCCTGGGAATAATATTACCAGGCTCTCCTTTTCAGTTCCAAATAGATATCCTGAACAATGTGCCTTGAAATAAGTGACAGCCAAGCAAAACACAACTTTGTACACATCCATTTGGACAGGATGGTAAGAATAGTTCCCACTGGATTTTTGCCTGCTATGTCTTCATTTGTAAAATGGTAATACGCCTGTCACAATGGAAGCCTCAAGTGATGCCTTGCACTTCTATATATCATGGGTTACCCCAAAGACACTAAACTGTAGCGAAAAGCCACCTAACCAACATTAAGTAATGGAGGCATCTGTTCTGTTAGGCAGAATGGTTACTATTGTGCTACTGTTTGTTTTGACAGAGAACCTCATGAGAGCAATGCCTTAAAGAAGGAACAGAGAGATAGTGATAAACCAGCACTTGGATACAGCTGTAGTGAGACTGTATAGGATAAAGGGAGAACAAAAGTGTTGCTAAGTAGCTCTGTATAATGGTTGTCTTGACTGGCATGCATTACAGTCACATGGGACCAATACAAGGCTAGCAAAAGCTATTTTTCCCCTCATAATACCTTCCCATTTCCCTTTACCATGGCTTATCAAAACAACTGATATCAGGACGCAGAAGAATTCAAGTTTTATGTCTGAAACCTTTTGAGGGCACTTCCTCATAATCCAGGGCAAATAAGCGGGGGGGGGGGGGATCATAGTATCAGAGAGCAAGTCCAGACACAGAGCTGTCAGTGCCAGCAAATGCTCCCCGTCATCCTAGCACATTAGGTTGTAACAGATTTCTGAAATCCTGTGGCAGTTTACATTTATTTTTATTTTTATTGACTCTCCAAGATGTGCTGTACCTCATAAGCACTAATGTGGATATCTGAATGTGCACACAGAGATTTCTTGTCCTTATCTTTCCTAACACTCCTGCTGTCTTTACTTTTCCCCTCATGAACCCTGTTTCCCTCTGGGGTCACTTGCCTCCTATGCAAGTGCCCACTGAACAAATTCAAGCTCTGTTTAATTTCAAAAACATCAGAACAAGGGAATGGTTGCAGAGAGTTCTCATCTGAATTGCTTTCCTACTGTGCTTCCATTTAGCCACTGGTGTGTCTATGGAGCCATTTCTTTACAGCCCTCATCAGTTGTTTTGAGATTTTAAAATGCAGACATGCGCTGGAACAGTCCACACCAGTGTATAGGCACAAAGCCACATGTTTTACTTGAGTGCAGGAATATACAGCAAGTATGCACATTTTTCTGCCAAAATCGGGGTTTAAGTGCACCTTTTTAACATGTGTATTTTAACCCTTAATGTGAATCAGCATGCATTTTCAGAAAATTTCATTTAACCACCCACTCCCCTTTTATCCCAGTTCCTTCCACATTTTGGGGGCTGTGTAGAAGGGCCCTGAGTTACCATCCGTAATGTCAGGGTAGCCTGCAGTGAAAAAGCATGCAAGTCTGAGATATGTTGTTCTAATCTAGTATAAAATCCTGTCTAAAGATTGTGACTCTATACACAGTTTCTTAAGGGATAAACACCATTAAATTCAATGGGCTATTCCTCTGAATAAAAACACAGGAATGTGCTCCATAGCACATTTATGCAAATAGGTGCCCACAGCTTTCACTCCATAAAAATATACCACCTTGTAGGTAAAGGCTACCATAAAAAAGAACCACAAGCAGTAACAGAGATGGAATTTGAGACACTGCCTTGATTGGGTCAAACCATTGCTCCATAAAGTTCAGTATTATCTCATCTTCATTATTTCTTCATAGTTTCAGAGGTGTTAAAGCCAGATCTCCCTGAACATGCCAGTTTTTAACTTCAACTTCTTGTTTGTGGGCCATATACTTGTGTTAAAGCAATGCTTGAGACCCTGCCCCAGAAAGATGCAATAAAGCAGGGGACTGGACCCCCTCTGCCACCCTATCCAGCAACAACTAATTTTCTGGAGGGTAAATTTGGATCTGCTTTGAATGACCACCTACATTTAAGACACACATCATAAAAATACTCCCAAACAAAATATTATTGAAACATTGTTCTCCTGAACACAAACTATACCCACTAGACATGCTACTTTAAATGGTTCTAGAGAAGAAGTTCTTAAAATGTCCTCTAGGGAAGCCATTGGTTTGGTTTGGTTTAGTTGCCTGAATAACTCATCAGGGTTTTCCTGACATGAATATTCCTGTATTCTCAAGATAAGAGTGTTTGTGCAAAATTAGTGAGTGCCCTGGGATAAATCCTAGACTCTTCTTCAATCTTTAATGGAAGTGAGAAGCTCAGGAGCCTGTAATAATAATAGACATAATAACACAACAATAAACACACAGGGGCCTGGAAAAGGTACAGAGTTTGAACACCTCTGCTTCAGAGGAAAGGACAACACCTCAAAATAGTGAAGGGGATTATACCCTTCATAAACACAGCTAGCGTGACAGCATTTGATGGTACAAACAGGAACCTTTCAGTTTGCTCTTGGCAGCTTGCCTGCAAATATGTGCTAAGCTTTCCCAAAAAGCTGAATCCCTTTCTTATCAGTGGTGCAAGTCTGCCATCCTGTTCCTTCTCCTCACCCCAGTAAATTAACTAAATAATCCTGCAGCAGCCATTCATTCATGAGCCAAAAAAATGAACATTTCAAGAAACCTGGAATGAAGTTTTAATTGGTGCCTTATTTAGAAGCACGGCAGGTACATTTTAAGCTAATACTATCTTTACGCAGGCAGGCTGCTTACCTGTTGTTTTGTAAAGTATTCATTTATTTTAATTGCTTGATGACAGGAACATATAAATAGAGTGAAGTGGGAGGGTGCATTTACTGCTTGGTGCGATGTTGTCTCTTACATTTATAAATGGTGGAGAAACACAGCATATTTATCAGAAGAAAAGACTGAAAGCTACATGGATACAAACCCATTTTGGGATTCTGCCAGAGCTGAACATTTCCTGCTAATAGGGTAAACATTCTCATCACATTTTTATTTAGCTATCTGGCTTTCTGTTATCATTCTATTACCCAGGTTTAAAGTGGTTTATAAGATAAGAAAAACTAGTGTGCTCTCTCTCTCTCTCTTTCTCTCTCTCTCTCTTTATATATATGTGTGTGTGTGTGTGCTTATGCAAACACACACATGTGTATACCTATGTGTGTATGTATATATGTGTGTGCATAAAAATATATAAAACATGCATAAACACACTTATTTCCCCCTGAAATATAAATTATCAAAAATGTACTGACCAAAATCAAACTTTGAATTTATGATTTCTTCCTCCAAAATAGCATCAAATAGTTGTGTAAGTTTGTTATCACACATACACATATATCTCTATGAGGTAGAGCAGGATAACCCTCACTTGCTAAAGACAAGCCCTCAACATCATGGTTGGAATAGGGATTTGATGGCAAGTGTTCCTTGGTCTAAGCTCAGCCTTACACCAAATACACATGCACCATACAGATCTACTGCTGGGAACACATTTTTGCTCCCCTTCTCCAAATTTTATGACAAAACCCATCATCAGGAGGATTTGGTACACAGGTAATGCACTCAGTGGAGCCCTCTACCTGTCTTCAGCATTAATAACAGATGAGGAGACTACAATGTTGGGATGATTAAATTATGTTTACAAGGCCAATTTGTTGATGTACAAATTTGTTGCTTCTGCTGCTACTGTTGAGTTCATTCAAGCCCTTTCTCACTTATGATGACCTGAAGGTGCTGTCGAGGCATTTTCTTCCTAAGATTTTTTCAGAGATGAATTTGCCTTTGTTTTCCTCTGAGGCTGAGCTGAAAGACTTTGACTTGCCCAAGGTCACAGTGAGTTTTCATTGCTGAAAAGGCATTTGAACTCTTAGTCTCCAGAACTATGGCCCAGTGGTCAAGTCACTATATCACGCTGACTCTTTCCTGTTAGTTAGATCAATATAATTTTCCAGGTGTGCAACTGAGGCCAAAATACAATGATTTACCCAAACTCCACTTACTAACTCTCAGAACTTGGTAAAACTATTCTATGTCCTTGGACTCCAAGCATTCCCCAACTATCTTGGCTGGTGGCCATGTTGACTTGGGATCTCCAGACATAGTCCAAAAGGTTTTTTAAATGTGTTTTAACTGTGTTAATTTTAAATAATAATAATAATAATAATAATAATAATAATAATAATAATACTTTATTTGTATCCCACTCTCTCTGAGATAAACTTCAGAGATGGATTTTCACAGTTCTTCCAGAATGTATAAAAGGGCCTAAATGATGTTTCTTTCCATCTGTTTCATAATGGCCTCCCTCCTTTTCATAATGCTTCAGCTGAAGAAGTGGAAGACAGGACAGCATTTGCTTTTTGAGTAACAGCTGCAGTCAGCTACAGGGTAACTGGCTATGTTTACTGCTGCTTGAACACATGCACACAGTTAAACGGAATGCTAAATAATTCAGGGCCCATGCGCGATTGCATCTTTTGGCACAGGAATGATTTCATCCTGAAACTGAAAGCTTCAGTTAAACTAAAGCTAAGACATAAGATCTCAGGTTGAATAGCACCACAACAATTTGTTTTTAAGACGTCACTGAAAGCACCAGGTATGTACACATAAACCTGAGCTGCCCCTGACCGTATCAAGGTCACTAAAGGGAGGGGGAATATCCTCAAGCACAACAGATGCTGCAGGGAATCAGCTCAGGTGAGCTGTCTACTGAACTCACCTGGATTAATCTAAACTCTGTGTGTGTCTGCTGATGGAATATTTATGCCCAAAAGGCAGCAAAAAAGGGGTAGCGGAAGGAAGGACAATTTAGCATTAAAATAAGAGGCAGTAAAAATATAGTGATGAAATGTCTCCTAGCCACCGCGGCTTCTAACTGAAGAAACGGGTTACCTTCAGCCTTCTTTGAATTTGTTGAGCTCCTATTATGTTGCACTGAGATCAGATATCATACTGTACCCCTGGTTTTAAAGGATTAATTATTGATACCTGAAATAAACATTCATCTTTTCAGCGAAGAAAGAGGAACACGTGGAAAACACATCAGATGAAACAGCCAAACATTTTTGCCAATAAAATATTTAAAAGCTATGTAATATGATAGTCACAAATTTGGCCATTTGCAAAAACTGGCACGTGAACTGTATTTTAATACATATAGCCTGACTGACCCTGTACACAGTTACTTAGAAGTAAATCACACTGAGCTTGATGGCGTTTGCTCCCGAATCACTAGGCACAGGGTTGATGCCATAATATTTTCCATTTAGATGTTCTACAGCCCATGAAAATGAAATCTGTTGCTTAAGGACAAATGATGGTGACATCTATTCTGAGAGTCACAGGCCAATATCTAACTTTTCTGAGCACCGCTTCTCCTCTCTATGCTGTAAACTAGATCATGATTTCATAATGCAGTCTATTAGGAGTGTTACAACACTCCTTAAAATAGTCACCCCCAAACCCCCATTCAATTATAAAGATGCAGCTGGGGGAAAAGACAACACAGGCATTTCATTAGAACAAGGTCAGAATATAACTGGAATCCAAGGTCTCTCTATCACTCTTTGATAGACTACACATTTGTAGATTACAGTCATATATTATTGGTTCAGAGAAATTATCCATTAGGATTAGCACTGTGCCATGTTATTCATAATTTAAGTGAAGCCTGCTGGTTTTTTTTTTTCCTGCTTATACATATTATCATGACTTAAATTGCAAACTTTAAGATTACGGCTTAATCTGGAAATTAAATCAAATTCTGTTGACCACTTTTGTATTTATTGCCATGTGAAAAAGTGGGTTGCTTATTGTTCTTTCTGTGTAATTCATGTTTATGTGGTAGATTCATTTTTCCCAGATGATAGTCATGCTGGAAGTTGATGTAAGTTGTATTCCAACATATCTGGGAAAATGCCAAACTGGGGAAGGCTAGCCTTCCTGGGGGCCTTTCTGGGGGTCTTTTTCCTATATATTAAATTTGGGAAGGGGGTTGTGGTCCCTGTGCTTTGGTTATGCTGCCCAAACACCATCTCTTTTCTGCAGATTACTTACACTGTTTAGAACAAGAAGAAACATGGCTTTATCAACATGAACCTTGACTCAGTAAAACATTACTAATGTCTCTTACATCAGTGCTCTCAGTTCACTGCTTTTTAATTGCTGTTTTCCTATTGTGACTGGGTTGCTTTATGCAATTAGTTTTATTAGTGTCTTCATTATTTGCAGTCTAACAATCACTGCATTTATAGTATATTATATTACCCAGAATGCTTTGGCAGATGGGTAGGGTTGAAATTATTGATGTTGATTGTGGGATGTTGTAAATATTACACCAGATGCCCATTGCTCCAGAATAATTAATCCAGCATAAAGCAATACAAACATGGTCAGCATTCATTTCAGTGAGGTCTGGGAATTGTTTCCTCCCCCCACCCCCTTTACATTTTTTGGTACATAGACCTATGGACATTCAAAATGGTTCACCTTGACTCACACTCCTTCCCTCTTAGGACAAGATATAGAATAAGGATAAGATATATGGGAAATGGATAGGCTTGGAGGAAACATTTACATGCTGGAAAGAAGATATTGAATCACAGAGAAGAAAAGGCCATTTTACATGGGTGCCAAAAGACCTCTCAGTGTTTCGGAAAGCATTCTTTAAAAACAAATGTGCAATTGACTAAGTAATGTACTTGACCTCAAAAGTCTGATACATGGATATAAACACACCCAGAAATCAAAGGCACAGAAGATTAAATGTATATTGACTTATATATAATGTAACATGAACCTAATAGTATAAACTGTCTGCCTCTATGCCAAAATTGCTGCATTTTTAAAGATAGTAAAAATGTCTTAAAATGTCAGGAATTCTTCTTGCAGATTCTATTATCACATGCCTTGACAATACGTGAACTCCCACAGATAATGATACATAATTAATAATGGTATTTTTTGTCACTTTTATATCCTTGGCCAAGGTGACAGACAGCTTCTTTCTAGAAGAGATATAAAGGTATGGTCTCAAAATTCTAATTCCCACAAAATAAGCATCCTATTTTATTTGGTAGGTTACATGTCCAAATAATAAAACACAAGAAGCCTCATACCAAGTCAGAGCACTGTCCAACTAGCTCAGAAACCAGTGACTATTGCAACTGGCAGTTGTTTTTCAAGGTTGCAAACAAAGTCCTTTCCAGGAGAAAAGTTGTCTAAGACCTTTTCAACTAAAAATACTCCAACTAAAGATGTTGGATCCACAGTACCAACTTTCTCTGGATGTATGGGTACAGACCTTTCAGTTCTCCAGCCACACTAAACAATTAAAAATGAAAGTTTAAAGATCCATTTTCATAAAATATGTCATATAATTAAATTTATTCTTAAATGGGCAGTTGAGCGTTAACACATTTCCTTCTCTGCTATGCCTCTGCAGTCTTATCATTAAGGCTCATTTTTTTTCAGTTTTTTTTTTTTTTGTATCAGGAGCGACTTGAGAAACTGCAAGTAACTTCTGATGTGATAGAATTGGCAGTCTGCAAGGACATTGCCCAGGAGACACTCAGATGTTTTGATGTTTTACCATCCTTATGGGAGGCTTCCTTCATGTCCCCGCATGAGGAGCTACAGCTGACCTGTTGGCCTTTAGTCCTGCTAGTACAAGGGTTTAACCCACTGCACCACCGGGACTCCTAAGCCACAGTAACATGTGTGGATTTACTCAAGAGCTGAGTTTGCCTTTCCTTTGTAGTTGTAGCAATAAAATAGGGATGACATAGTTACAGATTGTCCATAAAATCATTTATGCGTGTATGGACGCAAACAGAACTATCTTATATAAAGACTTTATAAATCTCCATGATAATGGAGAGATCCGTGTGAAATTTGGAGGGAATAATAATTATAAGTAAACAGGAGTAAGTTATGACAGAAAGGGGGGCACTATGTGCAAACAGGATTTTTTTTTAAAAAAAATTTCCATTATAATGACACCATTTGGTGATTACAAAAGGCATATTATAGAAAATTCTAAGCTCGCATTTTCTTTCTGCAAGTTACTCCAGCAATTAATTCAAAGAAGCAGTTGCAGATTTATGGGTCAAAATGGAATACATTTTAATCAGAACATGACTTAGGCTGGATCCACACTGCCGTATATCCCAGGATCTCATCCCAGATTATCTGCTTTGAACTGGATTATATGAGTCTATGCTGGCAGATAATCTTGGTAAACAAAATACAACACAGGCTTCTATATAGGACAGAACACCACTGTTCTTTATTTCCCACTTCCTCAGCCACTCCTTATCCCATTAAACTTGGAGAACATTTATATAAGAGAGAAAATGAGGGCTTCACAAACATGCTTGCTAGGGAGACTGGCAACAAGGGCAATGAAAAAGGCAAGTGCTTGTCCCTGATATTGAGGGCTGAGAACAAAGCTCTTCTGTGACCAATTCTGGAAAGTGGCATGTCTAGGTGTTTGCCAAGGACACAGGACATGCACTGGAAACCCAACATCACAAACATTTTATTATTTTCCGTCATTTTTCAAACTGGTCCTTTCACTCTTTTCTGGACTGGATTCCTCCCCAAATCAGTCACTAGCATTTGGTCTTTTGACTGCTCCCAGTTCCTCCATTTGTTCACTATTTTCATCTAACTTTGCATTTTAAAACTTTAAAAAAAAAGACTAAACTCGTCAAATTTCTTTGTGACAACTTTAAAAATTAAGTTTAGCTGAATTTATCTGTAGATGAATCTACAACTTTTATCAAACTCTCAAGTCCATGACACCACGCAAAAAAAAAGTTTCAAATTAACCTGAAGCCTGGGGAATAATATAATTATGCACACTTTGAATCTTAGAAATTGACCTAACCCACTTTGTTTCCATCTAATTTAATACTGCATATGAGGCCAAAATACCCTAAGGGCACCAGGTCCCATCTGATATTGATGCTAGGCAGGTCAGGCCTGTTTAATAATTGGATGGGAGAGAAGCAATGAATATAAGGTGTTGTAGGCAACATTTGAGAAAGGAACTGACAAAACCACTTCTGAGTATTCCTTGCTTAGGAAAACCCTATGAAAATCATGGGATCAGCATAAACTGAGAGGTGACTTGAAGGCATGTGCACACATACATGTCCAGGTTAATCCTGTAACGCTGGTTACAGTTTAAGATATGATTGTTTATATATCGGCTCTATTCATTCACTTTTAACCCTAACCCATTTGTCAATTCAGATTCAGAATATAAAGTCAAAACGAAATGAAGCTATTCTACTGAATAATTAGGGAGGAATGAGAAAGGTAACAAGTCTATTGAGAAAGGATTTACATTTGTCTGAAATGTAAACAAATTATTTTTCTGCCATTGTAAATTACTTAGAACACAGGCCATTTATATGTGAGATAAAATGAGACTAAAAATATGCAATCTTTCAAAGGGAAGATTTATTATGGTGAAAAAAGTAAGACACATCCCAAGGCTGCCTGGCATGCATGCTTGCAAGATAAACATGTTGTATACCTGGCCTTTAAAATTCTGCATTACTTGCACTTGGCATTTTTTAAATTATCTGATACATTAATATTGACCCCATAAATTCAAAGACAATTTCTGAAAGTGAGATAATAAAAATGACTAAAACAAATGTTATTCATGTCCACTGAAAAACAAATTAGACATGAGGAGGGCAGACTTGCTGTCTATATGTCTGATTCATCAGTATGTAATGTGGGAGTTGACCGTGTTAATCTTTCTTCCAAAGGGAGCCACCATCATTGCAGAGTTCTTCAAATAAAGCCTTTAAAACATTTTAAATTGTGTTTTAATAGTATTGTTTTCACATTATAATGTTTGAGTTTCTATTGTAACTTATTTTAAAAAAATATGTTGGAAGTCTGCTTGCATCCCAACTCTGGGACACAGTGGCAAGGGACAGAAGTAGAGGGAGAACATCAAGCCCCCTAGCCCTTTGCCCCTTCTCGTTAATGAACGTCATCCTCATTCATATGATAAATAGAGTAGACATGTGAATACAGGCAATCCCAAGTTATGAACAAGATAGGCTCGGTAAGTTGGTTCTTCAGTCGAATTTGCATGCAAGTCAGAACAGGTAGTTTTTAAATGTAACTCCAGCCAAAACATGTACATTTTCTGGCTTTGGGTAGCACAGGGAAAGGTGAGCACCCTTGTGGTGTTTGTCTTGCTATCTATGTTCCTGCCTGTTCAGAAGATTTCATCTTACTTTCTATCCCTGTAATAATTCGATTTGAACAATTTTGGCTTGTTGTGGAAACAAGGACTGTGAGAAAGCTTCAGTCGATACATTTCCCCCCCCCCCCCCCCCCTGATATCTCTTTCAGGAGTGAATTTCCCTTCCTGGAGGTAGATTTCTCTCACTTCCTGATGTCTCAGCCCTGTTCTTAACTATGACTCATTTGTAAGTGAGATGTTTGTAACTTGGGGACTGTCTGTAGTTACAAAGTGTATCTCTCCAGAAAAAATCACAAACATCAGGGAAGAAAAGAGGATTCCAAAGTCTTGCAGAAGTAGGCCAATCTTGTATTTCTCTCCTCTTTAAGAGGAGAGAATATATATATGGCTTTCTTGTTTAACTGAATATAGGAGGTATAAAATCTAGAATATCATCTTGAAAGAAAACACTTCTGAAAAATCTCATGAATGAAACAATAACACATAGATACAATAAAATACAGTTAAGCTACATGGAGATAACGTAATCTGCTAAAATGACTCTCTACCCATTTCATGCAGTTTTTGGTGGACTGTAATACACATTAAACTGGACTGTGGATTTTCTGCCTTTTATCCACCAGTAATCCATTTTCATTAGGAATGTAACATTTCTTTTATAACAATCTGCTTTGCCTGAATTGACAATGGACAAGATAAAATTCAGTTCTGCCTAAAGAAGTAACACAATGCTAGAAATTGGCACTAAAATAACTTGGCTAGAATTGTGAATGGTGTTAAGTACAATTATGTTGGTTAGTCTTCCAGTCATGACAGCTGAAGCAAGCACCTAACAATAAAATCAAAATGGAACAAGCTCACTAGAAGGATGAGAATTCTTCATGAAGTATATGATCCAATGCAACTTACACGCAATCTTTAAAGTGATCTGTAGGTCAGACTTAAATTGGATATGACTTTTCATTCTTAAAACAATTCATTCCTATATTGGAACCTGATTTTAATCCCTACCCTGTAGTGGCACAGCCTCAAAATTATATTTTAGGTACCAAAAATATATGTTGTTGCTGTGCGCCATAAAGAACCCATCTACAACAGTCTGAAAACATTGAGCAAGGCATTCAGATGGAAACCATATAAGGTGCTGGAGAAGAGGGATTCACTAAACTGCAAAGGCTCAATTGTACTGCATCATTAAGCTCATTTTTTTGAAATGGAAATGTTGAAAGACAAACATAAAGGCAGCACAGTGTGTCCTCTATCAAGAACTGAGATCAGAATTTAGATGCCTTCCCTGAAACAGCTTGTACACAGCCCAACTCTAAATAAAATTAAGTGCCAATTCTCTGGAAGCAGTTCTAGGGTCTCAACCAGTGCTCATTGTAAGCAGGTCTAGATAAGCTTTTATTGAAAATAACTGGACCACAGCCTAACAGGTTCTCTGCCCTTAACACCCATATGTAGAGAACATGCCCATTTGCTCCCCAACTGGAAGTAAACCAATGTTGTTAATGGACACAAGCCAAAATGATGAATAGCACTCAAGGGATTGTAGGACAAAGGACTGTGTAGCAGGTCTGCCTCATTCTTATTGGCACTGTCCCTGCGCCTGAAACTGCAAATTAATGTATAGAAAGCAAGGGAAGCTTTTTCTAAACCTAAGTTCCATGCCAGGAAAAGCTTCACCAGGTAAATTTCTGCAGGCAAGTTATTGCTAAAGGCATAAGAGGAGAATGAGCAAAAAGTTATGGCAATCCCATCAAATACATAGAAGATTAGAGTAGTGAGGCCAAGAGCAAGTATCCTAACACAGTCATGCCTTCACATTTGTGGGTTTGTCTTTGGTGGATATGATTATTCACAGTTATTACAATGTTCCCTCTACTAATCTTTAGGTCCCCCAGTGCATGGTCTTGAAGTTAACCATGGAATCATGCCAGGGTTTCTTCTACCCCTAACTGCAGCAAATGTGGAGCTCTGACTTAAGGTGCTATTTGTTTGTTTCTTTCAATAGAAAAGCAGGATTGGCAGGAAAACAACCCCGAGTTATGAAACAGAGACAAGAGGACCTCCTAAGTCCTTACTGGAACACTGGCAACAAGGACACTTTCTAAATGGTCAAATTTTCCATATTAAGAGACAGGAATTCTACAACTTGGACTGTGTAAGTATATGTATATGATGTGTAAGTATAGTCAATGAACTATGCTTTCTGACGTGAACACAGTAGGAAACCAAATATCCAGAAACCTAGATTTCTAGTAAAAAAGGCTCTGAATGTGCAATTTTACATTTTGTTCTATTGAAACCAGCAAGTTCAGCTACAGTCCACAAATATACACACACAGAGTGAAATTTGTGTTCTGGTGGTGGTTTTCTGGAGAGATACACTTTCTTACTACAGACAGCCCCTGCGTTACAAATGACTCATAGTTAAAAAAAGGTTTTTTCTCTGGGCCAGAGTGAAGAGAGAGGGGGCCAGGGGACAGTTCCACCTTGTCTCCTGTGCTATGCTAATAATATTATATACTGTAATGTAATGTAATATATTGTAAATACATATAATATTTATAATATTATAATGTAGTACCATATAATACTAATAATAATATGATATTATATATATTTATATTACATGTAATATTACTAATAATATTACAATATAATGGTTTAGTGCAATATAGTAATATATAATACTGATATTTTATGCTAATAATATAATATATTGTATGTATATATATATCTTGTAAGCCACTCTGAGTCCCCTTCAGGGTGAGAAGGGAAGAAATATAAATGTCGTAAATAAATAAATAATAAATGAACAGGGCTGAGACATCTAATCAACTACCAAGCTTGCAAATTTTGTGTTTTGTCTGTTTGTTTGTTTGTTTGTTTGTTTGCTTTGTTAAAAATGTAATACAAATGTCTGGTTGCTCCTAACACGATAAATAAATAAATAACCTCCAGGAAGGGAAATTCACTCCTGAAAGAGTTATCAGAGGGAAAAGGTATATCAACTGAAGCTTTCTCATCAATCTTTGTTTCCACAACAAGCCAAAATTGTGCAAAATCCAATTATTACAGGGACAGAAAGTAAGATGAAATCTTCTGAACAGGAACATAGAAGCAAATGTTCCCATTGAAATGCATTGAAATACTATTAATCCATTCAACCCCCACCCACGAACCACACACAAACCCATTTTTATTACATGTTTTTAAATAAGAAAATGTACTTTATAAATAATAAATAATGTATAAATGCACATTCACACAGAACAATAAAAAAGATCAGCTTTAAAATAGTAGAAGCACAAAGTTGTGGCAAGGAAACACAAAGCACAAAGTGAAGAGGCAGAAACAGGATTTTCTTCCTACTTTACTCATTTCAGCCTCCATCCCTCTCTTGCTCTCTCTCCCTCTCACTTTTTATGAAGCCAAACATACCAGGAATAAAAAACACAAAATCAATGAACCCAAAGTTCCTTAAAGCAGACAAGAGCAAAGCAGACAGCAATCTGCCAAAATGAACAAGACTTGCTTGAAGCCCTAAAGCCTTAAACCCTCATGCTAGCACTCCCCCTCACATTAGCTCTTAACTCAAAATGCAGCTCATATGTCAAAGCAAACCCAGGCTGAGCAATGGGTCTTAACTCAAAACGCTGTTAAATCGAGGTCCCTGTGTGTGTGTGTGTGTATACACATATATATCAGGCCCAATAATATAACTCACACACATACACACTTGGAGGTAGTTTCATTTGAAAAGGACAGATAATAGGTAGCTAAGAGGAAAATCATTACAAAGGAGAAAGTGAAGGTATTATCTGGTAGAAAAGATGACAGATGAAAAGTCAGTCATCTGTCTCGGACAGAAACATTTGGGATACTATTAAGGACAGGAGACAACAAAATGGGCCATTCTAATTCACTGGTACAATGAGAAATTCTTCATGAAAAACCACAATGGGAATATCAGAAGACCACTGAGGTTTGCCCACTGGATTCTTCCTTAGACAGCAAAGTGTTGGGTTTGATGTAACTTAAAAACAAACTTTACTACCACTTCTAAAATTATGGAACAAGACAAAGACTTGCAACAAATTAAGGAACAACCAAAAATTCAATTTTTCATATATTGCTCTTTGACTCTTGGAATTCTCTGCCATAATAAAAGCTGCTTACAAAACTGAGTCCAAAAATCACCACTAATTACTCAACTGACTGATATTTTTTGTGTCAACAGTGTGAAGAAAGGCCAATGAACAAACTTGGAAAGTCTTTGCCAGGTTCACACCATGAAATTATTTCACTAGGTTGTCCCCATAATGATATTATATAAGAAAGGAGGTATGATTGGATAGGGATGTGTGCTTAAAACAAAATTTAAAAGTCAGGACATCATTTTCTAGACATATTAATTTAGCACACTCCTAGAGTACTAAAAAAATGACCTTATTAGCTGGTAGCCTACTTTGGTCCTAAAAAGAATTTGACTTTGAAACTTAAGACTCAAAATTATACTTCATTCGCAGGCTGTGTTCATCACCACCTAAACAGAATTCTTTTAAAAATCAGCACTAGCTTCCCTCATGTGCATATACTAATTTTAGAGTGCAATCAAGTACTGTAGTTGAAAAGACCTAAAGTAATGCCTAACCTTCAGTGAGCTACTTGGTGCTGCATTCTCGATCTGTCTTTTTCCTTTAGAATGCCACATGTACATCAGGGAAGGGACCGTATACCAATAACCAACTAAACAGTAATGAAATGAACAGAACACTAAACCAATTTAGAAAGTTCACCTGTGGACAGCTTGTCTTACAAATTTAAATGGGAAACAGCATTATCCTCCAATCCCTAATACTATCAAAAACGCCTTAAAAAGCATATCAGTGATGTTCAACACAGGACTAGCCTGTAGAGGTATGAGAAACTCCGGAGGTCATTTTGGAATTTGGGTAATTTTGGCAATTTGGAGATATGAACAGCCAAAAAATGAAATGGAAGGACCTCTTTGAAGCCTTAATTAAACAAAACACAAGCAGCCAAATATTTCAGCTAAATTCAGAAAAGCTTTGTTGATTCGGAATTCTTTTTCATGATAATATTACTCCATCGCCCCAAGGGTGGGGACTGGTGGTTGCTGGCATGATAGTGATTGACAAAAGCAGCTGAATGCAGGTTTTTTTCCTTGTTAGCCTAGCCATAGCCAACAAGAAAAAGAAAGAGGATCACATGGCTTTTTGCAAAGCTGGTATAGATATAGCCCGCATGGAGTTCCTCCATTTTCTGTGGCATGGTGTGATGGACGGAGAGAGAACAAGGCCTTAGTATCTCCACTTGTTTCTTAGTGCCTGACTGATTGACTGTTTAAGAGCACTAGCTAACTACTAGCTTTTGGAAAATTCTTTTTTCTTTCAACATCATTAGCTTATAACTTTCTTATTCCAACTCCCCCCCCCCCCCAAACTCTGCTAAGGAAGTGTGGATGTGCGTTTGGGGGGATGAGTTGGAAAGGTCATTTTGAGTGTTTTTATTTTATTGTAATATGCCAAAACACTACTAGGATTTTATTTTTAAACTTTTTTTTTTTTTTTGCATTTGAAACTTGACTAAGTGTGGGATAGGATAGGGAAGGGATTTATTTAGCTGCCTCCCTTGAGTCCACACGATAGTAAGTGTAGCTAATCCCTCCCCAGCCTTACCTACTTTGCAGTTTTGCTGTTGTGCGTGTACTCCTGCACCAACAGTCTATTCCTGCCCCCGTCTTCAAAAATATTTTAAAATTCTACTGATCTATGACTGTAATAAATAGTTGATTTGATTTAATCATTTAAAAATACAAAAAAGTCCTTTATTAGTGTCTGATTGTTCCACTCTCACTGTATCTTCCATATTTTTTCCTATTTTTCTGCTTTGTGTGTGCTTTTGCACAAGTAGTGCACATAAGCACATTATACATATAATAAATTATATATAGATTTTTTTTGTGTGTGTCAGGAGTGACTTGAGAAACTGCAAGTCATTTCTGATGTGAGAGAATTGGCCGACTGCAAGGACGTTGCCAGGGGATGCCCAGATGTTTTGATGTTTTGTCATCCTTATGGGAGGCTTCCCTCATGTCCCCGCATGGGGAGCTGCAGCTGACAGAGGGAGCTCATCTGAGCTCTCCCTGGATTTGAACCTCTGACCTGTTCATTCTTCAGTCTTGGTGTCACAAAGGTTTAACCCATTGCACCACCAAAGACAATTATATTAAAAGATTATAGGTGGTGCTGCTGGTTCACGTAGCCAGGCTTCGAGGGGAGTGAAAGCCACTGCCAGAGAGAGAGGGAGAGGTACTGATCCTTTCATGCCCACTAAAATTAAAAGGACATCCTGTTTTTGGTACTGCTGCTCAGCCTGCTGCTGATACCTCTTCTAGGTTTTTTAAAAGACATTTTATTTGTAAACCCCTTTTAAAATTCCTAAAAATCAATGGATGAACAAACCTTCTGAAGGTTATCAAGAATGATGACCCACTCCTGTTCTGTTACTCTGGAGAAATTGAAGGGGATACTTCTTTTACATTTTTAAAAGACATTTTATTTGTAGAAATGTAAAAAAACATCTTAAAAATCTGTGGATGAGTTCGGAAACTTGGCAGGCTTACAGTTTTAAATGTGGCCTACAAGTGTAGCAAGTTTTATCCCAATGGCTGTAAAAGTAACAGAAGAATGAGCCTCTCAATTTTCTCCATTGGTGCCAATAGACTGAAACTTCCCGAAATGAAAACAGAACTCCAGGTTTAGAATTATGAATCATACACACTCCCCCTGAATCTTCCCAAAAACAAAGCGGGGGGGGGGGATCCAAAATTCAAAATGAAACCAAAACGGAATTCTGCCTTTTCACACACCACTACCAGCAAATGTCCTTTTCTTCGTGGCTTGACAGTAATGACCTTTTCACATTTCGCCATAAGGGGTGTGATGCTTTCCTGATTATGAAGGAAGTATTGCCCAAATAGGAAAGAAGTGTGTTGACTCTGTTGGCTCCAGCACAACATAGGAAGCCTCCCGTGTTGTGTGGAAAGCATTCGGCAATGCTTTCACCCCGGCTGGGGTTGGAGCCACAGCTAGAAGTCACACACAATCATGTGATGGCTGCCTTGGGATGGGAGTATGTCCCCACAGAAGGCTCTAAGCATCCTAGGACCCTTATTTTCGGCAATGTGATGGGATCATTAAAGGACAGCCAATGAATAACCAGGCTTTTAAATATGCCCAAGATAAAATTGTGTATTTGTGCATTCAGTGAGACTTTGTCATGCCAAAAACCAATTTCTGAAGGTTTCACAGGTGTCCAGGTGAGGAGAGTTACTGCTGCTAGCGTTCTAATTCACCGAGAGCCTACTGAATATCTGAATGCAATCCTAAAACATTTCTCAAACAACACTCCTCTCCCTTTTTTCCATCCCAGGTCACATGGGAAATGCTTTTTAGTCTGGGGTGGGGGCAATGAGTCTGTCTTGTCCCTAAAGAGAATGCCTAAAGTGGTTCACTTATTCCCAGGTGACAATTTAAGATCTAGTTGCTTTATGACATTGATTAATCAATTAAATATTCCCATCAGCACTTGGTGGGAAGACCTTTATTGCTTAACACTACCATTACTGCAGCTGTGCTGTACTTAATATAGATAATAAATACCACTGCCATAAAGATTTATCAACTAAAGCACTCCATATGTTCAGAACATTTTAATGCTCTACTTTGAACAGAGCTAATTTTAAAAAGATCCATTTGGGCACAGTTCTTCTTCAACTTCAACAGTAGTGGTTCCCAACTTCCAAATCTTCAGAGCCAAGTCAGCATAATCAAGTTCAAGACTTTTGGAAGGCTCAAAATTAAGAGCCATTTCTCTATCAAGGTGACTACACAATTGAAAGGTATCTCTGATGGCGGCAGGATTTCCAAATGTTGTTATTATAAGACAAAAAGATATAATCTTTAATGAAGCCAACATTCCCCTACTTGAATACACACACTTGGACTTAGACTTCTGCAAGTCCTGAATTTCTGAATCTTATACTGCAAATAAAAATAAATTTTCTTCTTCTTGAATGCTGTTCCCAAATCTTAAAAACTGAAACTGTAGTTCAAATTTATTCCTAAATAGTTAAATCCTAATATACCATACACTCAAGTTATTTTTACTAGTATTGTAAAGCCACAAACAGTATCTGGTTGGGATCAGGGCAACATCATTTGAATCCAAACCTAGATCCCTAACTTCAATTCCTGATACTTGAATAATAAACAACAATTCTACACAAAAAGTGGCAATCCGGATACAATAATTCCAGAATAAAAATATGGGTTTGTGAAACACCTAGGCCTGGATTTATTCACATGGTTAAAATTTTGTTAACTTTCCATATAATGTACTTACTTGATCAGGCCTTTATCTCTTCTTACATATATCTGTATAATCTGTCAACGCTTTTTGTTTTACAATGAACTACATAGTTCAACAGCTGGGCCAAGGAGAATACTTCATGAGGAAGAACTTTTCCTAGTTTTGCAAGACTTGCTTGCTGGAGATGTTGAAATTTCCTAAATCTCTCCCCACACACATTTTTCCAAAGCTATCTTGTCAATGGTAAAGGAGCTTTATTCTTCTTTTCTATGTAGTTTTCTTAGGAAAAAAAGATGTGGGAATATAAATAGTATCCCCTGCATTTTAAAACTCAAACAATCATAACACAGTATTGGAGAAAATGGTTTTTGATCTTCCATAATTATGCCCAATTTAAATACTCGCACATGGTTTCTAAAACATGTACGAGTTTTAGAAGGAGTACTTGCCCTAACAGTGGAACCACTACTGTTTCTTCCCCTCCTCCCATTTCCATCTGAGTATCTAAACCATGCATTTCACATAGTGAGGGCAAATTACTGCTAGGGAGAGTGAATTTCAGTTAGGAAAACTAGGTTAAGCCCTGCCTCTGTCAGGACTGCAGACTCAATTTAATCTGCTAGTACTCAGAGCTTTTTTTTTAAAAAAAAAAAATAGCAACCACAAATCTGCAGATTCAGAAATCTCTGTCATCTCTAGTATCAACCCATATTTAGTTCAAACACCAGTTTTTACCATTTTTATTTCATGCTTAGCCTTGCATATTTTGAAGAACCTCAAATGGCCAAGCATGCTCTTTCCACTTTCTCCACTGTTATCCTTAAAACAACCCTATCTGACAGTTTAGGTTATGAGATTAAGGCCCAAAGATACCCAATCCTCACAATGGATGGAGATCTCAACTTGGCTTTTGCTGGTTCTTCTCAGTTACGACTGAAGACAACATGGCATTATAATGTAACTATATTTATTTACTTCATTTATAACCTGCCTGCCTTCTCGAGAGGACTCAAGGCACCTAATAGGCTGAATACCTATTCCCAGATCTGTCTTTCGACTGACCAGGAGCACTTCTGTCTTTTCTGGATTAAGCTTCAATTTGTTTGCCCTGATCCAATCCCTTACAGCTGCCAAACACTGGTTTAGCACATGAACTGATTACTAAGAATTAGGTGGAAAGGAGTGATAGAGTTAGGCGTCATCTGTGTATAGATGGCACCATACTCCAAAACTCTGGATGACATCTCCCAGCAGTTTTATGTATATGCAAAATAGCATGGGGGGGGGGGGCAACACAGAGCCCTAAGGGACCTCACAGGCCAGTGGTCAAGGAGTCGAACAGAAGTCTCTCAGCACCACCTTCAGAAAACATCCCTCCAGGAAGGAACAGAGCCACTGAAAAACAGTATCTCCAAACCCTATCCCAGAAAGGTGACTCAAAAAGATACCTGGGTCAAACGTCTATGAAAGAAAAACCAACAGGGACACAATCTCCCTGTGTAGGTCATCCACTAGGGTGACCAAAGCTGTCTTTGTTCCATAACCAGGCGTGAAACCAGCCTGAAATGGATCTAGAAAATCTGCTTCATCCATGAACCCTTGGTGTTGAGAAGCTATCTTACACTATAATGCCTTGCCCAGAAATGGGAGATTGGAGACAGGTCTGTAGTTGTCCAATATAGTGGGATCTATGGAAGGTTTGTTTAGAAGAGGTCTTACCACAGCCTATTTGAGGCCCACAGGAACTTCCCTGACTCACCCCACCAGTTTCCCTTTGGCCTATTTTATGAACCAGGAAGGACAGAGGTCCAAAGCACATGTGGTGGCTCTCACCTCTCCAAGGATTCTGTTCACATCCACAGGCTGCACATACTGAAAAATATCCATCAACACTCGAGCCAAGATTACATCCAGCGAAGATGTATCAATTGTGGTATCTAAGTCAGAGCAAATCCGAGCGATCTTAACAGCAAAATGGTGGACAATTTCTTCCTGGCATGCTGTTTCATGGGTAGAGTTCTCTTTTGGACCAAGTTGAATTAGGCCCCTAACCACCCAAAACAGCTCTGCTGGTCAGTTTCTGTGCTACAGCAATAGTATTAGTATAAAATGCTTTTTTTGATGCCTTTATTGCCCCACCATAGACAGATTTTGCTTGTTTCTTTGCCAAGTTGTTTAGGTTGCTGCATTAATTTAGCACAAAATGGCCAGTATCCTTTGAGTCACTTACCAGTGGGGCTAGAACTGATGGGGGAGTGCTCAGGGGAGAGATTGTTCAGACCATGAAAATCCAACTGTTTTGGGCTCTCGGGGGAAAGAAAAGGTGAGTGCACTCCATTCTCATTTATTCTTTCTCTCAATGGATCTGAAACCAGATGTCTCTGTAGTCTGAATTGTCATCCCTACAAATAATATATCAGCACTCTTATTAAGGGACAGTAACAGAGGTCCCTACTTGAACTTGAAAACTGCTGGGCAATGGAAAGATGCAGAGAGATATAGAATCTCAGTTAATATGATTGCACAGCAATAAACAGTCTATTTTCCATTTATATGTTTCACATGTGTCCAATCCTAACTCTACTTTGTCTTTTTGAAACTAAAGCAAAACTTAAATTATAACAGTCTATTTTCCATTTATATGTTTCACATATAAATGTTAACTGGGATCAGTTTCCTCCCATGAATCACTGTTTCCCTTATACTATGTGCTTTTACCCTCATATGAAGGTCTCTAAAAATGGGGTGTGCCTTAGAATCAGGGTGCTTATATCTCTATTGCTTTTTTCTGTTGGTGGCACTGAAATTAGTGTGTGTCCTACAATCGGTGTCCTAGAATCAAAGAAATATAATATTATAAAAAACAGGAATCATTTTATGCCTCCCTTGCAATCTTTCATTCAACACATGGCTAGACAATTCCAACATGCCAGAAAAACCCAAAACATTCTGAAACAAACACAAACCTAAGTCTTATAAATGGCTCTCTTGAGAGTGGTACATGAAGCTAAACTATATATCAAAGCAAGGCCTTCTGTTTTCCAATCATCTGCCTTTTAAAAGAGCAAAATTCAATTTATTCTTAATAAATACTTGTTCATATATTTGAAAAAAAGAAATGATAACACCATATGAAATCTTATAGAGGAAGATGTACAAAAAAGACATTTATGCCATACAGACTTACCGCTTCATTAACTTATTCATTCATTTGAGGGCATGTGTTAGAATTTTTCAGCATCATTTAGGAAGCTAACATTTGGTACAAATGTAACCCACAACAAACAAACAAAAAACCAGAATGAATAGGAAACATCCAAATATGCCAAGGTAGATTTCTAGAGGCACCTTGTTTCCCATGGGTACACTGTTGATGCACAAGATGGACTTTTGGACTTAAGAAATCCTATTGATTTCTTTATATGATAGAATCATTCTTAAAGAGACCTCTAGTAGCAGTATATACAGGACCACATGTATGTGCTTGAAAAGTTCATTTTATTTCATAGCGTTACTACTGCTTCCAGGCTAAATACAGAGTGCTGGTCATTACCTATAAAGCCCTAAATGGTTCGGGTCCAGGCTATTTGTCCAATTACATTTCCTCATATAGGTCATCTTGTGCACTGTGGTCAGCGGAGGAGGCCCTGCGCTTGATTCCACTCCCATCATATGCACGGTTGGTGGGAACAACAGAGGGGGGCCTTTTTGGGCCTTCTACATGATCCCCCCCCCCATCTCTGGAATTTCCTCCCTAAAGAAATAAAAATGGCCCCCACCTCCTCTCCTTGAAAAAAATCTTGAAACCCCACCTATGCACTTTAGCATATGGAGAGGAGGACTAGGACTCTTTTTAAAAATTAATTCCATCTGAACACTGGCTAATTTATCTGTATTCCATTGCTGCTATTATACATCTTTAAAGAACAACCACAATTGCCACTTTTGTGTATTTTAATTGTTTTCTTAGGTTATATGTTTTAATGTTAATTATAATATTAGCATCATTATGCTTTATTTGATTATTCTTATTCTATTTTTCACTTTGATGTTAACTCTTTTTCTAATAAATGTCTTGTTATTATTATTTTGTATTACTCTGATGTGTTCCCTCCCCCCTCAAATTTTATAAAATTCTAGCATGCTTTTTAAAAAATTGGCAGAAGGTTTTCATCATCAGTAGCTTCACTAAAATGCTAAAGCAGGAAAGAATGAATATTACATCAACCAATTGCTCAGTGCTAGAGAATTGTGCCATGTCCTCCTCTCCATGAAATTTATTTGCTATTGAAATGAGCATAACATTCCCATAATACCACTTAAGGAAGGAACAGGAGAGGGGCTCTGAATATTTGCTACATTAATCTAATTAAACACAGGTTAAATGCCAATCTGAAGAACAATAAATTAAGCAAACTAGCATCCTTCACTTGCCTATTAGGAAAGTCTAAATAGCCATTGGGGTGGGGAGGGAGGGAGAGAATTTAACAAGAATATAGCCCAAGATTAAATTGTATGTTGCTTAGATATGTAACTGCCTGCATGAAAGAGCAGAAAAAAATGTCTCCCCCCCCCCTTAATATTTATAAGGACCTAACTCTAAGTTTTGACCACAACTAGAGTAATCAATTCAATCAGTGTAACTCAAACAGAAGCCACACTAATTCAATGAAACTAATTATTGGATTTAGGCCTAATCCAGTAGTCTAACAATGCAAATGTAAGAATCAAACTGTATTACTCATTGTATCATGAAGATATATGATAAAACCATAAATTAATTTGTGAATTTTTGTAATTTAAATATTTTTAAAAGTTGTCTCTGTTTTGTGGTTTGTATTGTTATTTACCACACTGAGGCATCTAAAATGTAACAATTCAGATCATAAGCATGGAAGGGGAGAAGGGAAATGGAAATGCTATCTGCCCTAAATGTAGGGTGACCACATGAAAAAGAGGTAATATTTATTTGAAAGAGCATATATCAGCAAGCAAACACCGCATGATCAGCGAGAGGGCAATTCCACACAGCCCTTTAACCTGGGAGCAATTGCATTTCAAAAACATGATTGTTCCCGAGCACATGTTTTTCGGGAGGGGATGTCCAGATTCTCTCCCAGAACCTCCCAGGAGGACAGGGAGACAGTCCCCACCCCCTCACAAAACCCTTTAAAAGGCATTTAAAAATAAAATAACTTAGCCAGCCACTATTAAAAGTGCTGCCAGAGCTTTCCTGGTACATAAGAATGATATGCCAAGAGAGGGAGGGGGAGGGAAATCACCCACCCACCCCCCTTCTCCTGGTGCATAATTCCTATGTGCCAGGAGAGCTCTGGCAGCACTTTAACGGTGGCCAGGGAATTTATTTTATTTTTAAATGCTTTTCTGTGGGATTTGGGGAGGGTGTTGGAACTCTCTTGAATATTCTGATGTCATGGAGGCTGGAAAAAATGAGAGGGCTGTGCAGATGGCCCCCTCCAGACTCCACCCACAGCGGGAAAGACGTGGGTCTTTCAAGAAGACCCATATCTTTTCTGCTGACATATTACCTTGGTATGAAGTAGGGTTTTCCTGCTTTGTGCCGAATGCATTGCCTTAATTCAGGGCATCGTTTGAACATCCCACAGGAAAACGTGGGAAGGTATGCACTTTAGGTGCTCTCTGGATGCGCCTTTCCTCTTCAACATTATTATTATTATTGAAATTGGAAGTCCTGTTCTGTCTTTATATGGATGCCTTATCAAGAAAGGAAGTCCACAACCTCCCTGTTTTGTTCCTTTCTAAACAATGAGAAATAGAAATTGGTTATCAAGCACCTTCTAGCGTCCTTTCTTGATAAGGTGTCCTAGAACAGATACCTCCTAGGGTGAATAACTGCTTTGAATGTGCAGCAATTTTCATCACACAATTTTTTGCAAATTTGCCAGTCTCAAATTGTCTCAGGAGCCTCTCCAGTTGTAGTTTGAATGGTAATACTACTAATAATATGCAGATATGTAAATATGATGAAACATTTAGAATATACTCCTTTAAGGTTCTATGAACTCAACAATGTTTTCCTCCAAACCAGAAAAATGACTGGAAATAAGTGTTTAACAGTCTCTTTCTGTGTCTGCCGACAGCTAAATTTAAACAAATGAATAAGAGGAATTGGGACTCTACTGAACTGTAGTTTGAGCTTCAGATGCCAAGCTAACAGTATATAAATAATATGTTAATAGTCACTCAACCATAATCAAACATAAAGGGAAGATATAAAACAATTTCCTCTTCTGCCTTAATGCTCCCTTGGAGAACTGGTTTACTTGGTAAAGGAAGATACTGGCAGGTTTTAACTCTGGGCTATGGGTTGGGAAGACCAGCAAATACTGAGGAAGCTGGGGTCTCATTTGGAATGGGCATGGGAGAGATGGAATTGATAGCATTTAAAATATACCCAAACTGTATGAAATTATGTATGATACATAGCTATAACTCTCCAGCTCTATCCTCTGAAATCCTCTGCATCCTTATGGATGATGTAACCATATTTGGTATTAGTAAAAATGAATCCATCTCCTTCCACAACCCATCTGTTCTGTTGCTCTCCAAACACTGGAAAATGGGAAGTGGTTACCAAGCACTTTCATTACTGACATGGAGGCCAAAAAAGGGCATGGATATGCATGAAATTTGTACATGCTTATGTACATCTTCCACTAACAATACAAAAGGTGCTGTAGTTACAAAAACACTGCTGTTTGAGGATGTGTTGTTCACTGGTATGAGAAATGTATGGCTGCCCCAACTTACGGTTGGTGGTTAAAGGTTTGGTGGGTGAGATGTTTACATCTCTATAACGACAGACAAATAACAAAAAAGATTTGGCTTGATTTCAGAAATGACATCAATTCATAGCTGAACTTGAAACATAATAAAAGCTCAGATAACAGTAGTAAAAAGAACAGTGGAGAATAGCATTATTTTCATCAAGACTACTGAGCAAATGACTACTTGATTATATGTTTTTATGGTTTTTATATGGTTTTTATAATGTTATGCTGAATGTTTTAATTGTATTTTATGACTGTTGTGGCATCAAATTGCTGCCAATCTGTAAGTCGTCTTGAGTTGTCTTCTATGAATCTACCCTTAAAGAGGTAACATGGATTACTGTGAAAAAGTTTTTGCCACATTTCCCCATATTTCTTCCTAGCACACACCACAAACAAGTAGTCTGCTGCTGCTGAGGGCTCTACTGAAAACCACAAAATCCAACCATCACTACATGGCAGATGAATGAACTCGGCTCACAAATAAACATACTCTCTTTCTCAACTCTACTCTAGACCTACATAAGTTGAAATATGTCCAGGAAAGTTCAACAGTTGCCTGAAAGTAATGGTATATGGCAGTGGTTCTCAACCTGTGGGTCCCCAGATGTTTTGGCCTTCAACTCCCAGAAATCCTAACAGCTGTTAAACTGGCTGGGATTTCTGGGAGTTGTAGGCCAAAACACCTGGGGACCTACAAGTTGGAAACCACTGGTATATGGGTTTTTGCGCTTTTTTATCAGAGGCACTCATTTAGATGCTAGGATGGGATAGGATTCTCATCAAGCATAGCACTCTGTTCCTTCAACTCAGTTTTATGAGCACTGCCATCGCTTTTCACACCATTTAACCTACTGCAATAATGAAAATGGGACATTGATTCCTTTTCTTTTCACAGCAAAGCTGTTTGTGCCTCTAACATTCTCATCCCCCTGGAACATCCCATTTAACTCTTTATGACATCCATTCAATCTATACAATCAATGAGACTGGCCCTTAGTAATATTCAAATGTCTGAAATCAGAAATCAAAATTCCTCATATTTTACTCCTCTCCAGGCAGCTCTTGCAATCAGTTTAGATCTCTATTCTTCCCCTGCTCTACCTTCTCCCTTTTTTCCTTAATAAAAATACAAAAAACACAGCCCAGATATGAAGGATCTCTAAAATAAGGCAGACAGTACTCCTCTGCCTTTATTCTTTAGTGCCAACATATAGAGAGGAGAAAGTAGGAGGCAGTCCAAAAAAAGGATCATTTAGATGGAATGGACAGGATTTGGCTGAAAAGATACATATTAAAAATGCAGGCTTCCTTGCATATGGTGTCTTGGGGCTAGCTTTGGGATTGCACAACTCGCTCAAAAACATTGATTTCCTTCTGTTTAGCTGTCTACTTTGTCTACTCTGCTGAAAAGACAACTTTTGGGGCAAAAGTTGAAATTCATATAGTTTTTTCTCAGTTCCATTTCAAAGTACGCCACAGTAATCCTTCCTAAATTTAAGACAGAGCATATCTGAAAGCTCAGTTAAAGCAAAACAAAGATATTAAATGCTGACAAGATGCACTCCAATCAGCACTGAAGAACATCATGCATATAAGCAAAAAATTCCGAACAGGTATAAATGAACTGCGGAGGAATCATTACAGACATTTACACTTCTCCCAGTAACTTCTGAGAACAATGCTGGCAATTTTAAAACCAGGCAATAATAATAATTCTGAGCCCATTAATGAAACCGCTTGAATACAAAGCACATGAAAGTGAGTTTTTCAAAACCTCCTCAATTGAGATCTAAGATCCCATCCTATGCTTTTCTCTCTCTCTCTCTCTCTCTCTTTCTTTCTTTCTTTTTAACTTCCTAAAGTAAAAATGTCCTCATGAGATGAAGCAGCCAAACAAAAGGGCACGTATCTTTCATCGTAACAGAAATAAGCAGCAATCATATGTATTAAAAGCTAAAACTCAGCTATTCAATAATAGAATCATGTATGCGTATGCACGGCAAAACTGAGAATATGTTTCTATGGTCATAATCACATTCCGGTATCTTTGAAAGAAATGACCTGGAATTTCTCAAAGAACAAACTAGGCTACTCTTCCTTTTAAACACCTCTTTTGATGTTACAGTCAATGAACAAGTGGAAAGCAAAAAACCAGAGTGCCCATTTAGGAGCTTTCAGAGTTATTCCTGACAGAATATGATTGCGAGCATCCATTTCTGTCCCACAGTTGGGGTTGAGATCAATGGCAGCATCAGGCAGAACCAAAGAGAAAGATTGGAGATCCTGAAATCTGAACTGAATATTGTGAAAAGGTCAAGGACAATTTACACCTAGCAATGCAGCTTCTTACATACCCTAAGGAAATACCTTGTTCACGAAGAGGGCATCTTGACAAGTCTCATACTGCAACTGTCATCACACACACAAAAAAAATCTAAGACTGCCTTCACACATACATATGAGGCATCTATGGTCTGAATTCGGCTTCATGCCATGCAGCAGAATGAGCTGTGAAAATGCTGAGGTGCTACGCACAACAAGAGTACCAGTTTGAGAAGCCAAAGCTAAATACTCCATAATTATTTTAAAAAATTCCTAACAACAGAAGGCTAGCCCGATCCAACAGAAATATTCCAATTTAGTAGAACTCAAAGTGACAGTTCATTTTGCCAGTCCATGAACAACCAATCCTTCAAGAATTTCAATGAAATAAAGAAATTACTGTATCCAATGACCACAAACAATGTTTAGGATGAGTATTCCTTATGCTTGGGACTAGAAAGGTATTGGATTTTTCCCCTGATTTTTAAATACCTACATTTGCATATACAAACATAATGAGATTTTTTTGGAGATGAGACCCAAGTCTAAACATGGCATTTTTATGTTTCTTATGCACATTGCCTGGAAGTATTTTATACATTATTTTAAATAATTTTGAGCATGAAACGAAGTTTGTGTACACTGGACCATCAAAAATGAAAGATGTTGCGATCTCAGCCACCTATGTGGATCATTTTGGATTTCAGAGCATTTTTAATTTCAGAATTCTGAATTAAAAATGCTCAACTTGTATCAATCTTTGGCAAATGAGTGAGAGAAATCTGCTACTCCATCAGACACAAAGCGCTGATTTACTTCAGAAAATAGTCTTCTCGGAAATATTTACATAAAATACAGTTCAAGTACCACCTATCCCCTAGACATATGGAACAAATGTAAATCTTTCAGATTAAAATACCTAGCATTCACCACATGGCAGCAAGATGCAAGCAAATGTATAAGAATTATATAGTTTTGTAAGGGCATCAATACAAGAATAGATGAGATAAGATTTCTTATAGTCCCCCAAATTCTTTGATCATATAGGCATTTGTTTTGTAACAGCTCCAAGGGTTTTGACATGAAAAATCAAGGCCCTCATTTACATCTAAATGGCTAATGGTCAGCTGCTGCCCTAATATATGATTTTAAAAACAGCAGATATATTAGAAAAAATGGAATTAATTTGTCAATTACTAGAACAATAATTGTTTTGTGAATCTAGGAAGGGAAGAATCTAATTGTCCTCATTTGTAGCCTGACGTAGCACATTCTGCTAGATCACTTCATTCTACTCCATGTGTAGCCGAGGTATATAACATTAAGGGAAGTGATGCATACATGATGGAAGGATGTTACAGAGAGGCCTCATTTCAAACACAAGTACTCTTAAGGGATCCGTTTACACATTCTGCTGTGAGTCAGATTATTCATGAGGCAGATGCACCTGTATGAATGAACCTGCCCTGAAAAACTAATACTGATATGGGAAGCCCTAGCTCTGCTTTCAGGGACGGGGTGTTCTGGAAAGAGAACTGATTAATTGTGGCTACCTGAGTGCTCTGAGGGCATGGACTTCAACAAATAAAAAGGCTAACGATGACCCAATTCAGCCACACTATGGCTGTGGTGAAAATGCCAAGTCAAAAGAAATAATGAAGTCTTGGGAATAAAATATTGTCCCCAGGAATAGAATTAGGAAGGCAGACAGAAGAGAAAACGTAGCAATAATAGATGGATTCAATTATCCTCATTCTGAATGGATGAAAGTAGAGTCAGGCCATGTCAAATACACAACATTTCTAGAAATGAAAAATGAATGTGCCTTGGAGCTGATGAGTGGAGGCGACCTTTGATTTAATATTGAGCAGTGCCAAGATCTGGTTAGACACACAATTGCTACCCGTGCCCAAGCCAGCACTAGCAAATCTGACAGGAACGTGACTTTTCACAGTCTTAATCAGCCTATTTTAGAACAGCAATTTTTATTTTTTTAACAAAAGATATACATATTTGTACATAACAAACTAATGGAATTTAGAGGATCCAATCCCTCCAGATCTGGTAAATTGTGATTATGTACAAACCTAAAGCAAATGCAATAAGCAAAAAAACTCCTCTCGATATAGATATATACAGACATGCACACACACACACCATATTCTTAACATTTCAAACCTTTTCTTCTTCAGAAATTAAGCAATATATTGAAAAGTTTGGGGTAAAAGTAATTGCATTATTATATGGGTCAGATTGTTACACTGCTTTTAGGTTGGTAAATGTTGTCCCCTGACATGAAGTCCAGTCATGTGTGACTCTGGGGTGTGGTGCTCATCTCCATTTCTAAGCCAAAGAGCCGGCGTTGTCCATAGACACCTCCAAGGTCATGTGGCCAGCATAACCGCATGGAGCACCGTTACCTTCCCGCCGGAGCGGTACCTATTGATCTACTCACATTTGCATGTTTTCAAACTGCTAGGTTGGCAGAAGCTAGGGCTGACAGCGGAAGCTCACACCGCTCCCTGGATTCGAACCTGTGACCTTTTGGTCAATAAGCTCAGCAGCTCAGTGCTTTAACCCACTGTGCCACCGGGGGCCCTTGCTTTTAGAACAGTGAAATTTTTAATTTGCTCTGAAAAGAATACCCCAAAGACATCAAATCTTGTCTGATCCTAGCAGGTAAGCGGAGTCAAGCCTTATTAGTAGTTGGATATTTCCTGATAAATATACTTTTTCTATTTCTATCTCACCCAGGGTTTTAACGTTTTAACATTTTAACATATTATCCTGCACATTTGGCCCACCCTTTGTGTTTGATTTTTATTATGTTGTTTTGCACTGTTTATTTTATTTTGTTATTTCATGTATTTTGTTGTGATGTGATTTTTTGTTATTTTATGTTTAACTTTGCTGTATTATTTTCAGGCTTGGCCTCATGACAGTCACCCCAAGACCCCTTTGGGGAAATTGTTGTGGGGTATAAATAAAGATGATGATGATGATGAAGAAGATTATTATTGGATGGGATTTTATAAATTTTAATTGTATTGTGCCATGTCACTGTTACACATCTTGAGTCCCAATGGGGAGAAAGGTGGGATTTTCTGCAAAACTATGTGGGGAAGAAGACAAATTATTTTTTAAAAAAGAAAAGGTTTAAATCCAAAGAAAGAAACTGCAAACAGATTGTCAGAGACATCATCTGTTAAAATCAGAGTGCTTATAAGGTTTAGTCTTATGTAGACATAGAAAAAACACTCTGATCACTAAAAGTCAACATGGGTTTCGCAAAAACAAGTCATGTCAGGTTCATCTTATTACTTTCATGAGAGTTGCAAGCTTGATAGATGAAGGGAATACTGTGGGTGTAGTATATTTTGATTTCAGTTAGGCCTTTGACAAGGTCCCCCATGATAGTCTTGTATACAAGCTGAACCAATGGGTATTCTATGACAGACATCAAAAGAGCTGCAAGACCAAGAACAAGGGACAAGCGTAAGGACAAAGATCCACCTAGAGGAAAAGTGTTTCTTACTATACATCAAAGGAACCACTGAGTGCATAGGGAAGCTGATGAAGAAACAAAACATACAATCAAACTACAGACCCACTAAGAAAATCCAACAAATGCTATATTCAGCAAAAAGATAAGAGGATAACCACTGCAGGAGTCTACCGTATACCTTGCAGCTACGGAGAAATCTACATAGGGACCACCAAACGCAGCACCCGAACACGAATCAAGGAATATGAAAGGCACTGCAGAATAACTCAACCAGAAAAGTCAGCTATAGCAGAGCACTTGATGAACCAACCTGGACACAGCATATTGTTTGAGAACACAGTAAGGCTGGACCACTGTGACCAACATTATGTCAGACTACACAGAGAAGTCATTGAAATCCACAAGAAGAACATGGACAATTGAAACAGAAAGAAGGAAACTATGAAAATGAACAAAAGCTGGTAACCAATATTTTAAAAAAACACCAGAATCAAGACAGTAAATAAGGAACACCACTCAGAAACAGGGAAACTCCAGGTAGCAAACAATCAATTGCCGGTTAACACCTCCCAAAAAGAGGATGCATCCAGGCAACAGAAAGAAGTAAAAAATAGTGAAAAGTCAAAGCAGATTGAATAATTCCAACACATCAATGAATCAATGGGCAAGAAAAATGCAAAGGAAAGCTGTCTTAAGAAAGTAGATATGGAAAATGTATGATTAAAAAATCCTAGATTATTATGTATGTGCTGGTGGAATCTTGGCCAGGAATGCCGAATGAAACCATATAGGAAATGTTGGATGGAAACAAAAAATCAATTGGTATAAAATAGTGGGGGAGAGGCAATTTTATGTTGGAAAACGGAAAAGGGATTGAAAAATCAAATCCCAGTATTAGAATGAATCAAATCCCATTATTATAACATACAAATCGGTTGCAGCCCTTCTTGAACAATTGTGCATAGTTTTAGTGATCCTATCTCAAAATATGACAAAATGTTATAGCACAGAACAACTGAAAAGCTGGAAAATAGAGCACCTTAGTCAATACAAACAGCTAAAGAGTTTTGAACCATTTTAATTGGGAGAGATAACAGTAGGAAACACGAAAAAAGCTTTAAAATAGTGGTCCACAGAATTTGGTCGGCTTTTGTAATAGAAGGATTCAACTTGCCAGTGTTATCATACTGGGCTTCAGAGACAAGATCCCCATAGGAAAGGCAGGAGCCAGCCAAGACTCTCTGTTAGAAAAGCATTTTAGTACTTTCTATGCTTCCTTGATGAAATAAGTCTGGAAGATCTACTGCTATTCTCTTGAACCTAAAGGGCTGGGGAATACTCCAAGCTAACACTGACCTTGAAAAGGCTCAGAAAGTAGCAAGGTTGTGTCTACATTACACTTTCCAAATCAATATAAAATCTGAAAAATCCTCTCCACTTCAGAAGATCTTGCTGATTTTTTAATATAAAAATGTTGCCACTGGCAATCATTTTTGTTTATAAAATTATGAATAGTGTGGAGGAAGTTCTTCAATTATCTGTCTCTCTCATGCTAGAAGTCAATTGAGTATATCCAGACAAATTTCCTGGTTTCAGAGTAAACAAAAGGAAATACCATGTCAAACAATAAATGTTTAGTTATGGAATGTCTTCCTCAGAATGTGTTGATGGCTACTGTCTTAGATTACCACGGAAGAGGATTAGCTGTGCCCAGTTTTAAGTAATATTATGTGGATTGTTTTATAGTGGTTACTGGAACAGGTTTCTCAAAAGCGCCTTCACACAGAGACACAAGGAAATTGTTCTGTTATTGTTCTGTTAATTTACAAAGATTTTCATTTCCTTACCTGAGAGTTTGACCTAACTCTGCAGAGCATATTACATGAAGACAGATATGGTATTATCACCTATTATGGCTTTTATATAACTTTTGCAATTCAGCACAGCATATCTTTAAATAATGGCAAAAACAATGTTGTTTATTTATACTGAAGTTTTTGTCATCAAAAACAGTTTGGAATTTATGAATAAATTAAATAGATGGCAATCATTTCCATTCCAGGAAAAGGAAAAACATATCTAGCTATTAAACTAGTCAAGAAGATAGGAATGTTATATGCGGAGTGGTAATATCTACATTTTGAAAAACTAAAGCTTAAGAATAGTGAAAATCCCATCTTATAAAGTTCTTAAAATAAGTGTGAAAAAAGTAAGTGAAAACTCTTAGCTAGAGAACTATTAATCTTTAAAATATTTTTAAAATCTATGTCTAGATAGCAAGGTATGTTCTAATGGCTAAAAA